>NC_079212.1:71975171-72285171 GCF_029633865.1 Lampris incognitus
GATCAGGACATATAAACCTTCACATGATTTACACTTGACTTGTAATAACCATACTGTCAGATCAGGACATATAAACCCTCACATGACCTGCACTTGACTTGTAATAACCATACTGTCAGATCAGGACATATAAACCTTCACACGACTTACACTTGACTTGTAATAACCATACTGTCATATCGGGGCACATAAACCTTCACGTGACTTACATTTGACTTGTAATAACCATACTGTAAGATCAGGACATATAAACCTTCACGTGACTTACATTTGACTTGTAATAACCATACTGTCAGATCAGGACATATAAACCTTCACATGACTTACACTTCACTTGTAATAACCATACTGTCAGATCGGGACATATAAACCTTCACGTGACCTACACTTGACTTTTAATAACCATACTGTCAGATCAGGACATAGAAACCTTCCCATGATTTAGACTTGACTTGTAATATCCATACTGTCTGATCAGGACATATAAAGCTTCACACAACTTACACTTGACTTGTAATAACCATACTGTCAGATCAGGAAATATAAACCTTCAATTGACTTACACTTGACTTGTAATAACCATATTGTCAGATCAGGACATATAGACCTTCACATGACTTACACTTGACTTTCAATAACCATACTGTCAGATCAGGACATATAAACCTTCACATGACCTACACTTGACTTGTAATAACCATACTGTCAGATCAGGAGATACAAACCTTCACATGACTTACACTTCACTTGTAATAACCATACTGCCAGATCAGGAGATATCAACCTTCACGTGACTTACATTTGAATTGTAATAACCATACTGTCAGATCGGGACATATAAACCTTCACATGACTTACACTCGACTTATAATAACCATATTGCCAGATCAGGACATATAAACCTTCACATGACTTACATTTGACTTGTAATAATCATACTGTCAGATCAGGAGATACAAATCTTCACATGACTTACACCTGACTTGTAATAACCATACTGTCAGATCAGGACATATAAACATTCACATGACTTACACTTGACTTGTAATAACCATACTGTCAGATCAGGACATATAAACCTTCACGTGACCTACACTTGACTTGTTATAACCATACTGTCAGATCAGGTCATATAAACCTTCACACGACTTACACTTGACTTGTAATAACCAAACTGTCAGATCAGGACATATAAACCTTCACACGACTTACACTTTACTTATAATAACCATACTGTCAGACTGGGACATATAAATCTTCAAATGACTTACATTTGACTTGTAATAACCATACTGTCAGATCAGGACATATAAACCTTCACTTGACTTGTAATAACCAGATTGTCAGATCAGGATATATAAACTTTCACATGATTTACACTTGACTTGTAATAACCATACTGTCAGATCAGGACATATAAACCCTCACATGACCTGCACTTGACTTATAATAACCATACTGTCAGATCAGGACATATAAACCTTCACACGACTTACACTTGACTTGTAATAACCATACTGTCATATCGGGGCACATAAACCTTCACGTGACTTACATTTGACTTGTAATAACCATACTGTAAGATCAGGACATATAAACCTTCACGTGACTTACATTTGACTTGTAATAACCATACTGTCAGATCAGGACATATAAACCTTCACATGACTTACAATTCACTTGTAATAACCATACTGTCAGATCGGGACATATAAACCTTCACGTGACCTACACTTGACTTTTAATAACCATACTGTCAGATCAGGACATAGAAACCTTCCCATGATTTAGACTTGACTTGTAATAACCATACTGTCTGATCAGAACAAATAAAGCTTCACACAACTTACACTTGACTTGTAATAACCATACTGTCAGATCAGGAAATATAAACCTTCAATTGACTTACACTTGACTTGTAATAACCATATTGTCAGATCAGGACATATAGACCTTCACATGATTTTCACTTGACTTTCAATAACCATACTGTCAGATCAGGACATATAAACCTTCACATGACCTACACTTGACTTGTAATAACCATACTGTCAGATCAGGAGATACAAACCTTCACATGACTTACACTTCACTTGTAATAACCATACTGCCAGATCAGGAGATATCGACCTTCACGTGACTTACATTTGAATTGTAATAACCATACTGTCAGATCGAGACATATAAACCTTCACATGACATACACTCGACTTATAATAACCATATTGTCAGATCAGGACATATAAACCTTCACATGACTTACATTTGACTTGTAATAACCATACTGTCAGATCAGGAGATACAAATCTTCACATGACTTACACCTGACTTGTAATAACCATACTGTCAGATCAGGACATATAAACATTCACATGACTTACACCTGACTTGTAATAACCATACTGTCAGATCAGGACATATAAACCTTCACGTGACTTACACTTGACTTGTAATAACCATACTGTCAGATCAGGACATATAAACCTTCACGTGACCTACACTTGACTTGTTATAACCATACTGTCAGATCAGGTCATATAAACCTTCACACGGTTTACACTTGACTTGTAATAACCATACTGTCAGATCAGGACATATAAACCTTCACACGACTTACACTTTACTTATAATAACCATACTGTCAGACTGGGAAATATAAACCTTCAAATGACTTACATTTGACTTGTAATAACCATACTGTCAGATCAGGACATATAAACCTTCACGTGACCTACACTTGACTTGTAATAACCATACTGTCAGATCAGGACATATAAACCTTCACGTGATTTGGACTTGACTTTTAATAACCATACTGTCAGATCAGGTCATATAAACCTTCACATGAGTTACACTTGACTTGTAATAACCATACTGTCAGATCGGGACATATAAACCTTCACTTGACTTACATTTGACTTGTGATAACCATACTGTCAGATCAGGACATATAAACCTTCACGTGACCTACACTTGACTTGTAATAACCATACTGTCAGATCAGGACATATAAACCTTCACGTGACCTACACTTGACTTGCAATTACCATACTGTCAGATCACGACATATAAGCCTTCACACGACTTACACTTGACTTGTAATAACCATACTGTCAGATCAGGACATATAAACCTTCACTTGACTTGTAATAACCAGATTGTCAGATCAGGACATATAAACCTTCACATGATTTACACTTGACTTGTAATAACCATACTGTCAGATCAGGACATATAAGCCTTCACACGACTTACACTTGACTTGTAATAACCATACTGTCATATCGGGGCATATAAACCTTCACGTGACTTACATTTGACTTGTATTAACCATACTGTCAGATCGGGACATATAAACCTTCACGTGACTTACATTTGACTTGTAATAACCATACTGTCATATCAGGACATATAAAACTTCAAGGGCCCTAGACCTGACTTGTAATAACCATACTGTCAGATCAGGACATATAAACCTTCACATGACTTACACTTCACTTGTAATAACCATACTGTCAGATCGGGACATATAAACCTTCACGTGACCTACACTTGACTTGTAATAACCATACTGTCAGATCAGGACATAGAAACCTTCACATGATTTAGACTTGACTTGTAATAACCATACTGTCTGATCAGGACATATAAAGCTTCACACGACTTACACTTGACTTGTAATAACCATACTGTCAGATCAGGAAATATAAACCTTCACGTGACCTACACTTGACTTGTAATAACCATATTGTCAGATCAGGACATATAGACCTTCACATGATTTACACTTGACTTTCAATAACCATACTGTCAGATCAGGACATATAAACCTTCACATGACCTACACTTGACTTGTAATACCCATACTGTCAGATCAGGAGATACAAACCTTCACATGACTTACACTTCACTTGTAATAACCATACTGCCAGATCAGGAGATATAAACCTTCACGTGACTTACATTTGAATTGTCATAACCATACTGTCAGATCAAGACATATAAACCTTCAATTGACTTACACTTGACTTGTAATAACCATATTGTCAGATCAGGACATATAAACATTCACATGACTTACACTTGACTTGTAATAACCATACTGTCAGATCGGGACATATAAACCTTCACATGACTTACACTCGACTTATAATAACCATATTGTCAGATCAGGACATATAAACCTTCACATGACTTACATTTGACTTGTAATAACCATACTGTCAGATCAGGACATATAAACCTTCACTTGACTTGTAATAACCAGATTGTCAGATCAGGACATATAAACCTTCACATGATTTACACTTGACTTGTAATAACCATACTGTCAGATCAGGACATATAAACCCTCACATGACCTGCACTTGACTTGTAATAACCATACTGTCAGGTCAGGACATATAAACCTTCACACGACTTACACTTGACTTGTAATAACCATACTGTCATATCGGGGCACATAAACCTTCACGTGACCTACACTTGACTTGTAATAACCATATTGTCAGATCAGGACATATAGACCTTCACATGATTTACACTTGACTTTCAATAACCATACTGTCAGATCAGGACATATAAACCTTCACATGACCTACACTTGACTTGTAATACCCATACTGTCAGATCAGGAGATACAAACCTTCACATGACTTACACTTCACTTGTAATAACCATACTGCCAGATCAGGAGATATAAACCTTCACGTGACTTACATTTGAATTGTCATAACCATACTGTCAGATCAAGACATATAAACCTTCAATTGACTTACACTTGACTTGTAATAACCATATTGTCAGATCAGGACATATAAACATTCACATGACTTACACTTGACTTGTAATAACCATACTGTCAGATCGGGACATATAAACCTTCACATGACTTACACTCGACTTATAATAACCATATTGTCAGATCAGGACATATAAACCTTCACATGACTTACATTTGACTTGTAATAACCATACTGTCAGATCAGGACATATAAACCTTCACTTGACTTGTAATAACCAGATTGTCAGATCAGGACATATAAACCTTCACATGATTTACACTTGACTTGTAATAACCATACTGTCAGATCAGGACATATAAACCCTCACATGACCTGCACTTGACTTGTAATAACCATACTGTCAGGTCAGGACATATAAACCTTCACACGACTTACACTTGACTTGTAATAACCATACTGTCATATCGGGGCACATAAACCTTCACGTGACTTACATTTGACTTGTAATAACCATACTGTAAGATCAGGACATATAAACCTTCACGTGACTTACATTTGACTTGTAATAACCATACTGTCAGATCAGGACATATAAACCTTCACATGACTTACACTTCACTTGTAATAACCATACTGTCAGATCGGGACATATAAACCTTCACGTGACCTACACTTGACTTTTAATAACCATACTGTCAGATCAGGACATAGAAACCTCCCCATGATTTAGACTTGACTTGTAATAACCATACTGTCTGATCAGGACATATAAAGCTTCACACAACTTACACTTGACTTGTAATAACCATACTGTCAGATCAGGAAATATAAACCTTCAATTGACTTACACTTGACTTGTAATAACCATATTGTCAGATCAGGACATATAGACCTTCACATGATTTACACTTGACTTTCAATAACCATACTGTCAGATCAGGACATATAAACCTTCACATGACCTACACTTGACTTGTAATAACCATACTGTCAGATCAGGAGATACAAACCTTCACATGACTTACACTTCACTTGTAATAACCATACTGCCAGATCAGGAGATATCAACCTTCACGTGACTTACATTTGAATTGTAATAACCATACTGTCAGATCGGGACATATAAACCTTCACATGACTTACACTCGACTTATAATAACCATATTGTCAGATCAGGACATATAAACCTTCACATGACTTACATTTGACTTGTAATAACCATACTGTCAGATCAGGAGATACAAATCTTCACATGACTTACACCTGACTTGTAATAACCATACTGTCAGATCAGGACATATAAACATTCACATGACTTACACCTGACTTGTAATAACCATACTGTCAGATCAGGACATATAAACCTTCACGTGACTTACACTTGACTTGTAATAACCATACTGTCAGATCAGGACATATAAACCTTCACGTGACCTACACTTGACTTGTTATAACCATACTGTCAGATCAGGTCATATAAACCTTCACACGACTTACACTTGACTTGTAATAACCATACTGTCAGATCAGGACATATAAACCTTCACACGACTTACACTTTACTTATAATAACCATACTGTCAGACTGGGACATATAAACCTTCAAATGACTTACATTTGACTTGTAATAACCATACTGTCAGATCAGGACATATAAACCTTCACGTGACCTACACTTGACTTGTAATAACCATACTGTCAGATCAGGACATATAAACCTTCACATGATTTGGACTTGACTTTTAATAACCATACTGTCAGATCAGGTCATATAAACCTTCACATGAGTTACACTTGACTTGTAATAACCATACTGTCAGATCGGGACATATAAACCTTCACTTGACTTACATTTGACTTGTGATAACCATACTGTCAGATCAGGACATATAAACCTTCACGTGACCTACACTTGACTTGTAATAACCATACTGTGAGATCAGGACATATAAACCTTCACGTGACCTACACCTGACTTGCAATTACCATACTGTCAGATCACGACATATAAGCCTTCACACGACTTACACTTGACTTGTAATAACCATACTGTCAGATCAGGGCATATAAACCTTCACTTGACTTGTAATAACCAGATTGTCAGATCAGGACATATAAACCTTCACATGATTTACACTTGACTTGTAATAACCATACTGTCAGATCAGGACATATAAACCCTCACATGACCTGCACTTGACTTGTAATAACCATACTGTCAGATCAGGACATATAAGCCTTCACACGACTTACACTTGACTTGTAATAACCATACTGTCATATCGGGGCATATAAACCTTCACGTGACTCACATTTGACTTGTATTAACCATACTGTCAGATCGGGACATATAAACCTTCACGTGACTTACATTTGACTTGTAATAACCATACTGTCATATCAGGACATATAAAACTTCAAGGGCCCTACACCTGACTTGTAATAACCATACTGTCAGATCAGGTCATATAAACCTTCACATGACTTACACTTCACTTGTAATAACCATACTGTCAGATCGGGACATATAAACCTTCACGTGACCTACACTTGACTTGTAATAACCATACTGTCAGATCAGGACATAGAAACCTTCACATGATTTAGACTTGACTTGTAATAACCATACTGTCTGATCAGGACATATAAAGCTTCACACGACTTACACTTGACTTGTAATAACCATACTGTCAGATCAGGAAATATAAACCTTCACGTGACCTACACTTGACTTGTAATAACCATATTGTCAGATCAGGACATATAGACCTTCACATGATTTACACTTGACTTTCAATAACCATACTGTCAGATCAGGACATATAAACCTTCACATGACCTACACTTGACTTGTAATAACCATACTGTCAGATCAGGAGATACAAACCTTCACATGACTTACACTTCACTTGTAATAACCATACTGCCAGATCAGGAGATATAAACCTTCACGTGACTTACATTTGAATTGTAATAGCCATACTGTCAGATCAAGACATATAAACCTTCAATTGACTTACACTTGACTTGTAATAACCATACTGTCTGATCAGGACATATAAAGCTTCACACGACTTACACTTGACTTGTAATAACCATACTGTCAGATCAGGAAATATAAACCTTCACGTGACCTACACTTGACTTGTAATAACCATATTGTCAGATCAGGACATATAGACCTTCACATGATTTACACTTGACTTTCAATAACCATACTGTCAGATCGGGACATATAAACCTTCACATGACTTACACTCGACTTATAATAACCATATTGTCAGATCAGGACATATAAACCTTCACATGACTTACATTTGACTTGTAATAACCATACTGTCAGTTCAGGAGATACAAACCTTCACATGACTTACTCCTGACTTGTAATAACCATACTGTCAGATCAGGACATATAAACCTTCACGTGACTTACACTTGACTTGTAATAACCATACTGTCAGATCAGGACATATAAACCTTCACGTGACCTACACTTGACTTGTTATAACCATACTGTCAGATCAGGTCATATAAACCTTCACACGACTTACACTTGACTTGTAATAACCATACTGTCAGATCGGGACATATAAACCTTCACGTGACTTAAATTTTACTTGTAATAACCATACTGTCAGATCAGGACATATAAACCTTCACACGACTTACACTTGACTTAAAATAACCATACTGTCAGACTGGGACATATAAACCTTCAAATGACTTACATTTGACTTGTAATAACCATACTGTCAGATCAGGACATATAAACCTTCACGTGACCTACACTTGACTTGTAATAACCATACTGTCAGATCAGGAAATATAAACCTTCACATGATTTAGACTTGACTTTTAATAACCATACTGTCAGATCAGGTCATATAAACCTTCACATGACTTACACTTGACTTGTAATAACCATACTGTCAGATCGGGACATATAAACCTTCACGTGACTTACATTTGACTTGTAATAACCATACTGTCAGATCAGGACATATAAACCTTCACGTGACCTACACTTGACTTGTAATAACCATACTGTCAGATCAGGAGATATAAACCTTCACGTGACCTACACTTGACTTGCAATTACCATACTGTCAGATCACGACATATAAGCCTTCACACGACTTACACTTGACTTGTAATAACAATACTGTCAGATCAGGACATATAAACCATCACTTGACTTGTAATAACCAGATTGTCAGATCAGGACATATAAACCTTCACATGATATACACTTGACTTGTAATAACCATACTGTCAGATCAGGACATATAAACCCTCACATGACCTGCACTTGACTTGTAATAACCATACTGTCAGATCAGGACATATAAACCTTCACACGACTTACACTTGACTTGTAATAACCATACTGTCATATCGGGGCATATAAACCTTCACGCGACTTACATTTGACTTGTAATAACCATATTGTAAGATCAGGACATATAAACCTTCACGTGACTTACATTTGACTTGTAATAACCGTACTGTCATATGAGGACATATAAACCTTCACGTGACCTACACTTGACTTGTAATAACCATACTGTCTGATCAGGACATATAAAGCTTCACACGACTTACACTTGACTTGTAATAACCATACTGTCAGATCAGGAAATATAAACCTTCACGTGACCTACACTTGACTTGTAATAACCATATTGTCAGATCAGGACATATAGACCTTCACATGATTTACACTTGACTTTCAATAACCATACTGTCAGATCAGGACATATAAACCTTCACATGACCTACACTTGACTTGTAATAACCATACTGTCAGATCAGGAGATACAAACCTTCACATGACTTACACTTCACTTGTAATAACCATACTGCCAGATCAGGAGATATCAACCTTCACGTGACTTACATTTGAATTGTAATAACCATACTGTCAGATCGGGACATATAAACCTTCACATGACTTACACTCGACTTATAATAACCATATTGTCAGATCAGGACATATAAACCTTCACATGACTTACATTTGACTTGTAATAACCATACTGTCAGATCAGGAGATACAAATCTTCACATGACTTACACATGACTTGTAATAACCATACTGTCAGATCAGGACATATAAACATTCACATGACTTACACCTGACTTGTAATAACCATACTGTCAGATCAGGACATATAAACCTTCACGTGACTTACACTTGACTTGTAATAACCATACTGTCAGATCAGGACATATAAACCTTCACGTGACCTACACTTGACTTGTTATAACCATACTGTCAGATCAGGTCATATAAACCTTCACACGACTTACACTTGACTTGTAATAACCATACTGTCAGATCAGGACATATAAACCTTCACACGACTTACACTTTACTTATAATAACCATACTGTCAGACTGGGACATATAAACCTTCAAATGACTTACATTTGACTTGTAATAACCATACTGTCAGATCAGGACATATAAACCGTCACGTGACCTACACTTGACTTGTAATAACCATACTGTCAGATCAGGACATATAAACCTTCACATGATTTGGACTTGACTTTTAATAACCATACTGTCAGGTCAGGTCATATAAACCTTCACTTGACTTACATTTGACTTGTAATAACCATACTGTCAGATCAGGACATATAAACCTTCACGTGACCTACACTTGACTTGTAATAACCATACTGTCAGATCAGGACATATAAACCTTCACATGATTTACACTTGACTTTCAATAACCATACTGTCAGATCAGGACATATAAACCTTCACATGACCTACACTTGACTTGTAATACCCATACTGTCAGATCAGGAGATACAAACCTTCACATGACTTACACTTCACTTGTAATAACCATACTGCCAGATCAGGAGATATAAACCTTCACGTGACTTACATTTGAATTGTAATAACCATACTGTCAGATCGAGACATATAAACCTTCAATTGACTTACACTTGACTTGTAATAACCATATTGTCAGATCAGGACATATAAACATTCACATGACTTACACTTGACTTGTAATAACCATACTGTCAGATCGGGACATATAAACCTTCACATGACTTACACTCGACTTATAATAACCATATTGTCAGATCAGGACATATAAACCTTCACATGACTTACATTTGACTTGTAATAACCATACTGTCAGATCAGGAGATACAAACCTTCACATGACTTACACCTGACTTGTAATAACCATACTGTCATATCGGGGCACATAAACCTTCACGTGACTTACATTTGACTTGTAATAACCATACTGTCAGATCAGGACATATAAACCTTCACATGACCTACACTTGACTTGTAATACCCATACTGTCAGATCAGGAGATACAAACCTTCACATGACTTACACTTCACTTGTAATAACCATACTGTCAGATCAGGACATATAAACCTTCACTTGACTTGTAATAACCAGATTGTCAGATCAGGAAATATAAACCTTCACATGATTTACACTTGACTTGTAATAACCATACTGTCAGATCAGGACATATAAACCCTCACATGACCTGCACTTGACTTGTAATAACCATACTGTCAGATCAGGACATATAAACCTTCACACGACTTACACTTGACTTGTAATAACCATACTGTCATATCGGGGCACATAAACCTTCACGTGACTTACATTTGACTTGTAATAACCATACTGTAAGATCAGGACATATAAACCTTCACGTGACTTACATTTGACTTGTAATAACCATACTGTCAGATCAGGACATATAAACCTTCACATGACTTACAATTCACTTGTAATAACCATACTGTCAGATCGGGACATATAAACCTTCACGTGACCTACACTTGACTTTTAATAACCATACTGTCAGATCAGGACATAGAAACCTTCCCATGATTTAGACTTCACTTGTAATAACCATACTGTCAGATCAGGAAATATAAACCTTCAATTGACTTACACTTGACTTGTAATAACCATATTGTCAGATCAGGACATATAGACCTTCACATGATTTACACTTGACTTTCAATAACCATACTGTCAGATCAGGACATATAAACCTTCACATGACCTACACTTGACTTGTAATAACCATACTGTCAGATCAGGAGATACAAACCTTCACATGACTTACACTTCACTTGTAATAACCATACTGCCAGATCAGGAGATATCAACCTTCACGTGACTTACATTTGAATTGTAATAACCATACTGTCAGATCGGGACATATAAACCTTCACATGACTTACACTCGACTTATAATAACCATATTGTCAGATCAGGACATATAAACCTTCACATGACTTACATTTGACTTGTAATAACCATACTGTCAGATCAGGAGATACAAATCTTCACATGACTTACACATGACTTGTAATAACCATACTCTCAGATCAGGACATATAAACATTCACATGACTTACACCTGACTTGTAATAACCATACTGTCAGATCAGGACATATAAACCTTCACGTGACTTACACTTGACTTGTAATAACCATACTGTCAGATCAGGACATATAAACCTTCACGTGACCTACACTTGACTTGTTATAACCATACTGTCAGATCAGGTCATATAAACCTTCACACGACTTACACTTGACTTGTAATAACCATACTGTCAGATCAGGACATATAAACCTTCACACGACTTACACTTTACTTATAATAACCATACTGTCAGACTGGGACATATAAACCTTCAAATGACTTACATTTGACTTGTAATAACCATACTGTCAGATCAGGACATATAAACCGTCACGTGACCTACACTTGACTTGTAATAACCATACTGTCAGATCAGGACATATAAACCTTCACATGATTTGGACTTGACTTTTAATAACCATACTGTCAGATCAGGTCATATAAACCTTCACATGAGTTACACTTGACTTGTAATAACCATACTGTCAGATCGGGACATATAAACCTTCACTTGACTTACATTTGACTTGTGATAACCATACTGTCAGATCAGGACATATAAACCTTCACGTGACCTACACTTGACTTGTAATAACCATACTATCAGATCAGGACATATAAACCTTCACTTGAACAACACTTGACTTGCAATTACCATACTGTCAGATCACGACATATAAGCCTTCACACGACTTACACTTGACTTGTAATAACCATACTGTCAGATCAGGACATATAAACCTTCACTTGACTTGTAATAACCAGATTGTCAGATCAGGACATATAAACCTTCACATGATTTACACTTGACTTGTAATAACCATACTGTCAGATCAGGACATATAAACCCTCACATGACCTGCACTTGACTTGTCATAACCATACTGTCAGATCAGGACATATAAGCCTTCACACGACTTACACTTGACTTGTAATAACCATACTGTCATATCGGGGCATATAAACCTTCACGTGACTTACATTTGACTTGTAATAACCATACTGTCAGATCGGGACATATAAACCTTCACGTGACTTACATTTGACTTGTAATAACCATACTGTCATATCAGGACATATAAAACTTCAAGGGCCCTACACCTGACTTGTAATAACCATACTGTCAGATCAGGACATATAAACCTTCACATGACTTACACTTCACTTGTAATAACCATACTGTCAGATCGGGACATATAAACCTTCACGTGACCTACACTTGACTTGTAATAACCATACTGTCAGATCAGGACATAGAAACCTTCACATGATTTAGACTTGACTTGTAATAACCATACTGTCTGATCAGGACATATAAAGCTTCACACGACTTACACTTGACTTGTAATAACCATACTGTCAGATCAGGAAATATAAACCTTCACGTGACCTACACTTGACTTGTAATAACCATATTGTCAGATCAGGACATATAGACCTTCACATGATTTACACTTGACTTTCAATAACCATACTGTCAGATCAGGACATATAAACCTTCACATGACCTACACTTGACTTGTAATACCCATACTGTCAGATCAGGAGATACAAACCTTCACATGACTTACACTTCACTTGTAATAACCATACTGCCAGATCAGGAGATATAAACCTTCACGTGACTTACATTTGAATTGTAATAACCACACTGTCAGATCAAGACATATAAACATTCACATGACTTACACTTGACTTGTGATAACCATACTGTCAGATCGGGACATATAAACCTTCACATGACTTACACTCGACTTATAATAACCATATTGTCAGATCAGGACATATAAACCTTCACATGACTTACATTTGACTTGTAATAACCATACTGTCAGATCAGGACATATAAACCTTCACTTGACTTGTAATAACCAGATTGTCAGATCAGGACATATAAACCTTCACATGATTTACACTTGACTTGTAATAACCATACTGTCAGATCAGGACATATAAACCCTCACATGACCTGCACTTGACTTGTAATAACCATACTGTCAGATCGGGACATATAAACCTTCACGTGACCTACACTTGACTTTTAATAACCATACTGTCAGATCAGGACATAGAAACCTTCCCATGATTTAGACTTGACTTGTAATAACCATACTGTCTGATCAGGACATATAAAGCTTCACACAACTTACACTTGACTTGTAATAACCATACTGTCAGATCAGGAAATATAAACCTTCAATTGACTTACACTTGACTTGTAATAACCATATTGCCAGATCAGGACATATAAACCTTCACACGACTTACATTTGACTTTCAATAACCATACTGTCAGATCAGGACATATAAACCTTCACATGACTTACAATTCACTTGTAATAACCATACTGTCAGATCAGGAGATACAAACCTTCACATGACTTACACTTCACTTGTAATAACCATACTGCCAGATCAGGAGATATCAACCTTCACGTGACTTACATTTGAATTGTAATAACCATACTGTCAGATCGGGACATATAAAGCTTCACACAACTTTCACTTGACTTGTAATAACCATACTGTCAGATCAGGAAATATAAACCTTCAATTGACTTACACTTGACTTGTAATAACCATATTGTCAGATCAGGACATATAGACCTTCACATGATTTACACTTGACTTTCAATAACCATACTGTCAGATCAGGACATATAAACCTTCACATGACCTACACTTGACTTGTAATAACCATACTGTCAGATCAGGAGATACAAACCTTCACATGACTTACACTTCACTTGTAATAACCATACTGCCAGATCAGGAGATATCAACCTTCACGTGACTTACATTTGAATTGTAATAACCATACTGTCAGATCGGGACATATAAACCTTCACATGACTTACACTCGACTTATAATAACCATATTGTCAGATCAGGACATATAAACCTTCACATGACTTACATTTGACTTGTAATAACCATACTGTCAGATCAGGAGATACAAATCTTCACATGACTTACACCTGACTTGTAATAACCATGCTGTCAGATCAGGACATATAAACATTCACATGACTTACACCTGACTTGTAATAACCATACTGTCAGATCAGGACATATAAACCTTCACGTGACTTACACTTGACTTGTAATAACCATACTGTCAGATCAGGACATATAAACCTTCACGTGACCTACACTTGACTTGTTATAACCATACTGTCAGATCAGGTCATATAAACCTTCACACGACTTACACTTGACTTGTAATAACCATACTGTCAGATCAGGACATATAAACCTTCACACGACTTACACTTTACTTATAATAACCATACTGTCAGACTGGGACATATAAACCTTCAAATGACTTACATTTGACTTGTAATAACCATACTGTCAGATCAGGACATATAAACCGTCACGTGACCTACACTTGACTTGTAATAACCATACTGTCAGATCAGGACATATAAACCTTCACATGATTTGGACTTGACTTTTAATAACCATACTGTCAGATCAGGTCATATAAACCTTCACATGAGTTACACTTGACTTGTAATAACCATACTGTCAGATCGGGACATATAAACCTTCACTTGACTTACATTTGACTTGTGATAACCATACTGTCAGATCAGGACATATAAACCTTCACGTGACCTACACTTGACTTGTAATAACCATACTGTCAGATCAGGACATATAAACCTTCACGTGACCTACACTTGACTTGCAATTACCATACTGTCAGATCACGACATACAAGCCTTCACACGACTTACACTTGACTTGTAATAACCATACTGTCAGATCAGGACATATAAACCTTCACTTGACTTGTAATAACCAGATTGTCAGATCAGGACATATAAACCTTCACATGATTTACACTTGACTTGTAATAACCATACTGTCAGATCAGGACATATAAACCCTCACATGACCTGCACTTGACTTGTAATAACCATACTGTCAGATCAGGACATATAAGCCTTCACACGACTTACACTTGACTTGTAATAACCATACTGTCATATCGGGGCATATAAACCTTCACGTGACTTACATTTGACTTGTAATAACCATACTGTCAGATCGGGACATATAAACCTTCACGTGACTTACATTTGACTTGTAATAACCATACTGTCATATCAGGACATATAAAACTTCAAGGGCCCTACACCTGACTTGTAATAACCATACTGTCAGATCAGGACATATAAACCTTCACGTGACCTACACTTGACTTGTAATAACCATACTGTCAGATCAGGACATAGAAACCTTCACATGATTTAGACTTGACTTGTAATAACCATACTGTCTGATCAGGACATATAAAGCTTCACACGACTTACACTTGACTTGTAATAACCATACTGTCAGATCAGGAAATATAAACCTTCACGTGACCTACACTTGACTTGTAATAACCATATTGTCAGATCAGGACATATAGACCTTCACATGATTTACACTTGACTTTCAATAACCATACTGTCAGATCAGGACATATAAACCTTCACATGACCTACACTTGACTTGTAATACCCATACTGTCAGATCAGGAGATACAAACCTTCACATGACTTACACTTCACTTGTAATAACCATACTGCCAGATCAGGAGATATAAACCTTCACGTGACTTACATTTGAATTGTAATAACCATACTGTCAGATCAAGAAATATAAACATTCACATGACTTACACTTGACTTGTAATAACCATACTGTCAGATCGGGACATATAAACCTTCACATGACTTACACTCGACTTATAATAACCATATCGTCAGATCAGGACAAATAAACCTTCACATGACTTACATTTGACTTGTAATAACCATACTGTCAGATCAGGACATATAAACCTTCACTTGACTTGTAATAACCAGATTGTCAGATCAGGACATATAAACCTTCACATGATTTACACTTGACTTGTAATAACCATACTGTCAGATCAGGACATATAAACCCTCACATGACCTGCACTTGACTTGTAATAACCATACTGTCAGATCAGGACATATAAACCTTCACACGACTTACACTTGACTTGTAATAACCATACTGTCATATCGGGGCACATAAACCTTCACGTGACTTACATTTGACTTGTAATAACCATACTGTAAGATCAGGACATATAAACCTTCACGTGACTTACATTTGACTTGTAATAACCATACTGTCAGATCAGGACATATAAACCTTCACATGACTTACACTTCAGTTGTAATAACCATACTGTCAGATCGGGACATATAAACCTTCACGTGACCTACACTTGACTTTTAATAACCATACTGTCAGATCAGGACATAGAAACCTTCCCATGATTTAGACTTGACTTGTAATAACCATACTGTCTGATCAGAACATATAAAGCTTCACACAACTTACACTTGACTTGTAATAACCATACTGTCAGATCAGGAAATATAAACCTTCAATTGACTTACACTTCACTTGTAATAACCATACTGCCAGATCAGGAGATATCAACCTTCACGTGACTTACATTTGAATTGTAATAACCATACTGTCAGATCGGGACATATAAACCTTCACATGACTTACACTCGACTTATAATAACCATATTGCCAGATCAGGACATATAAACCTTCACATGACTTACATTTGACTTGTAATAATCATACTGTCAGATCAGGAGATACAAATCTTCACATGACTTATACCTGACTTGTAATAACCATACTGTCAGATCAGGACATATAAACATTCACATGACTTACACTTGACTTGTAATAACCATACTGTCAGATCAGGACATATAAACCTTCACGTGACCTACACTTGACTTGTTATAACCATACTGTCAGATCAGGTCATATAAACCTTCACACGACTTACACTTGACTTGTAATAACCATACTGTCAGATCAGGACATATAAACCTTCACACGACTTACACTTTACTTATAATAACCATACTGTCAGACTGGGACATATAAATCTTCAAATGACTTACATTTGACTTGTAATAACCATACTGTCAGATCAGGACATATAAACCTTCACGTGACCTACACTTGACTTGTAATAACCATACTGTCAGATCAGGACATATAAACCTTCACATGATTTGGACTTGACTTTTAATAACCATACTGTCAGATCAGGTCATATAAACCTTCACATGAGTTACACTTGACTTGTAATAACCATACTGTCAGATCGGGACATATAAACCTTCACTTGACTTACATTTGACTTGTGATAACCATACTGTCAGATCAGGACATATAAACCTTCACGTGACCTACACTTGACTTGTAATAACCATACTGTCAGATCAGGACATATAAACCTTCACGTGACCTACACTTGACTTGCAATTACCATACTGTCAGATCACGACATATAAGCCTTCACACGACTTACACTTGACTTGTAATAACCATACTGTCAGATCAGGACATATAAACCTTCACTTGACTTGTAATAACCAGATTGTCAGATCAGGACATATAAACCTTCACATGATTTACACTTGACTTGTAATAACCATACTGTCAGATCAGGACATATAAACCCTCACATGACCTGCACTTGACTTATAATAACCATACTGTCAGATCAGGACATATAAACCTTCACACGACTTACACTTGACTTGTAATAACCATACTGTCATATCGGGGCACATAAACCTTCACGTGACTTACATTTGACTTGTAATAACCATACTGTAAGATCAGGACATATAAACCTTCACGTGACTTACATTTGACTTGTAATAACCATACTGTCAGATCAGGACATATAAACCTTCACATGACTTACAATTCACTTGTAATAACCATACTGTCAGATCGGGACATATAAACCTTCACGTGACCTACACTTGACTTTTAATAACCATACTGTCAGATCAGGACATAGACACCTTCCCATGATTTAGACTTGACTTGTAATAACCATACTGTCTGATCAGGACATATAAAGCTTCACACAACTTACACTTGACTTGTAATAACCATACTGTCAGATCAGGAAATATAAACCTTCAATTGACTTACACTTGACTTGTAATAACCATATTGCCAGATCAGGACATATAAACCTTCACACGACTTACATTTGACTTTCAATAACCATACTGTCAGATCAGGACATATAAACCTTCACATGACTTACAATTCACTTGTAATAACCATACTGTCAGATCAGGAGATACAAACCTTCACATGACTTACACTTCACTTGTAATAACCATACTGCCAGATCAGGAGATATCAACCTTCACGTGACTTACATTTGAATTGTAATAACCATACTGTCAGATCGGGACATATAAAGCTTCACACAACTTACACTTGACTTGTAATAACCATACTGTCAGATCAGGAAATATAAACCTTCAATTGACTTACACTTGACTTGTAATAACCATATTGTCAGATCAGGACATATAGACCTTCACATGATTTACACTTGACTTTCAATAACCATACTGTCAGATCAGGACATATAAACCTTCACATGACCTACACTTGACTTGTAATAACCATACTGTCAGATCAGGAGATACAAACCTTCACATGACTTACACTTCACTTGTAATAACCATACTGCCAGATCAGGAGATATCAACCTTCACGTGACTTACATTTGAATTGTAATAACCATACTGTCAGATCGGGACATATAAACCTTCACATGACTTACACTCGACTTATAATAACCATATTGTCAGATCAGGACATATAAACCTTCACATGACTTACATTTGACTTGTAATAACCATACGGTCAGATCAGGAGATACAAATCTTCACATGACTTACACCTGACTTGTAATAACCATACTGTCAGATCAGGACATATAAACATTCACATGACTTACACCTGACTTGTAATAACCATACTGTCAGATCAGGACATATAAACCTTCACGTGACTTACACTTGACTTTTAATAACCATACTGTCAGATCAGGACATATAAACCTTCACGTGACCTACACTTGACTTGTTATAACCATACTATCAGATCAGGTCATATAAACCTTCACACGACTTACACTTGACTTGTAATAACCATACTGTCAGATCAGGACATATAAACCTTCACACGACTTACACTTTACTTATAATAACCATACTGTCAGACTGGGACATATAAACCTTCAAATGACTTACATTTGACTTGTAATAACCATACTGTCAGATCAGGACATATAAACCGTCACGTGACCTACACTTGACTTGTAATAACCATACTGTCAGATCAGGACATATAAACCTTCACATGATTTGGACTTGACTTTTAATAACCATACTGTCAGATCAGGTCATATAAACCTTCACATGAGTTACACTTGACTTGTAATAACCATACTGTCAGATCGGGACATATAAACCTTCACTTGACTTACATTTGACTTGTGATAACCATACTGTCAGATCAGGACATATAAACCTTCACGTGACCTACACTTGACTTGTAATAACCATACTGTCAGATCAGGACATATAAACCTTCACGTGACCTACACTTGACTTGCAATTACCATACTGTCAGATCACGACATACAAGCCTTCACACGACTTACACTTGACTTGTAATAACCATACTGTCAGATCAGGACATATAAACCTTCACTTGACTTGTAATAACCAGATTGTCAGATCAGGACATATAAACCTTCACATGATTTACACTTGACTTGTAATAACCATACTGTCAGATCAGGACATATAAACCCTCACATGACCTGCACTTGACTTGTAATAACCATACTGTCAGATCAGGACATATAAGCCTTCACACGACTTACACTTGACTTGTAATAACCATACTGTCATATCGGGGCATATAAACCTTCACGTGACTTACATTTGACTTGTAATAACCATACTGTCAGATCGGGACATATAAACCTTCACGTGACTTACATTTGACTTGTAATAACCATACTGTCAGATCAGGACATATAAACCTTCACATGACTTACACTTTACTTGTAATAACCATACTGTCAGATCGGGACATATAAACCTTCACGTGACCTACACTTGACTTGTAACAACCATACTGTCAGATCAGGACATAGAAACCTTCACATGATTTAGACTTGACTTGTAATAACCATACTGTCTGATCAGGACATATAAAGCTTCACACGACTTACACTTGACTTGTAATAACCATACTGTCAGATCAGGAAATATAAACCTTCACGTGACCTACACTTGACTTGTAATAACCATATTGTCAGATCAGGACATATAGACCTTCACATGATTTACACTTGACTTTCAATAACCATACTGTCAGATCAGGACATATAAACCTTCACATGACCTACACTTGACTTGTAATACCCATACTGTCAGATCAGGAGATACAAACCTTCACATGACTTACACTTCACTTGTAATAACCATACTGCCAGATCAGGAGATATAAACCTTCACGTGACTTACATTTGAATTGTAATAACCATACTGTCAGATCAAGACATATAAACATTCACATGACTTACACTTGACTTGTAATAACCATACTGTCAGATCGGGACATATAAACCTTCACATGACTTACACTCGACTTATAATAACCATATTGTCAGATCAGGACAAATAAACCTTCACATGACTTACATTTGACTTGTAATAACCATACTGTCAGATCAGGACATATAAACCTTCACTTGACTTGTAATAACCAGATTGTCAGATCAGGACATATAAACCTTCACATGATTTACACTTGACTTGTAATAACCATACTGTCAGATCAGGACATATAAACCCTCACATGACCTGCACTTGACTTGTAATAACCATACTGTCAGATCAGGACATATAAACCTTCACACGACTTACACTTGACTTGTAATAACCATACTGTCATATCGGGGCACATAAACCTTCACGTGACTTACATTTGACTTGTAATAACCATACTGTAAGATCAGGACATATAAACCTTCACGTGACTTACATTTGACTTGTAATAACCATACTGTCAGATCAGGACATATAAACCTTCACATGACTTACACTTCAGTTGTAATAACCATACTGTCAGATCGGGACATATAAACCTTCACGTGACCTACACTTGACTTTTAATAACCATACTGTCAGATCAGGACATAGAAACCTTCCCATGATTTAGACTTGACTTGTAATAACCATACTGTCTGATCAGAACATATAAAGCTTCACACAACTTACACTTGACTTGTAATAACCATACTGTCAGATCAGGAAATATAAACCTTCAATTGACTTACACTTGACTTGTAATAACCATATTGTCAGATCAGGACATATAGACCTTCACATGATTTACACTTGACTTTCAATAACCATACTGTCAGATCAGGACATATAAACCTTCACATGACCTACACTTGACTTGTAATAACCATACTGTCAGATCAGGAGATACAAACCTTCACATGACTTACACTTCACTTGTAATAACCATACTGCCAGATCAGGAGATATCAACCTTCACGTGACTTACATTTGAATTGTAATAACCATACTGTCAGATCGGGACATATAAACCTTCACATGACTTACACTCGACTTATAATAACCATATTGCCAGATCAGGACATATAAACCTTCACATGACTTACATTTGACTTGTAATAATCATACTGTCAGATCAGGAGATACAAATCTTCACATGACTTACACCTGACTTGTAATAACCATACTGTCAGATCAGGACATATAAACATTCACATGACTTACACTTGACTTGTAATAACCATACTGTCAGATCAGGACATATAAACCTTCACGTGACCTACACTTGACTTGTTATAACCATACTGTCAGATCAGGTCATATAAACCTTCACACGACTTACACTTGACTTGTAATAACCATACTGTCAGATCAGGACATATAAACCTTCACACGACTTACACTTTACTTATAATAACCATACTGTCAGACTGGGACATATAAATCTTCAAATGACTTACATTTGACTTGTAATAACCATACTGTCAGATCAGGACATATAAACCTTCACGTGACCTACACTTGACTTGTAATAACCATACTGTCAGATCAGGACATATAAACCTTCACATGATTTGGACTTGACTTTTAATAACCATACTGTCAGATCAGGTCATATAAACCTTCACATGAGTTACACTTGACTTGTAATAACCATACTGTCAGATCGGGACATATAAACCTTCACTTGACTTACATTTGACTTGTGATAACCATACTGTCAGATCAGGACATATAAACCTTCACGTGACCTACACTTGACTTGTAATAACCATACTGTCAGATCAGGACATATAAACCTTCACGTGACCTACACTTGACTTGCAATTACCATACTGTCAGATCACGACATATAAGCCTTCACACGACTTACACTTGACTTGTAATAACCATACTGTCAGATCAGGACATATAAACCTTCACTTGACTTGTAATAACCAGATTGTCAGATCAGGACATATAAACCTTCACATGATTTACACTTGACTTGTAATAACCATACTGTCAGATCAGGACATATAAACCCTCACATGACCTGCACTTGACTTATAATAACCATACTGTCAGATCAGGACATATAAACCTTCACACGACTTACACTTGACTTGTAATAACCATACTGTCATATCGGGGCACATAAACCTTCACGTGACTTACATTTGACTTGTAATAACCATACTGTAAGATCAGGACATATAAACCTTCACGTGACTTACATTTGACTTGTAATAACCATACTGTCAGATCAGGACATATAAACCTTCACATGACTTACAATTCACTTGTAATAACCATACTGTCAGATCGGGACATATAAACCTTCACGTGACCTACACTTGACTTTTAATAACCATACTGTCAGATCAGGACATAGAAACCTTCCCATGATTTAGACTTGACTTGTAATAACCATACTGTCTGATCAGGACATATAAAGCTTCACACAACTTACACTTGACTTGTAATAACCATACTGTCAGATCAGGAAATATAAACCTTCAATTGACTTACACTTGACTTGTAATAACCATACTGTCATATCAGGACATATAAAACTTCAAGGGCCCTACACCTGACTTGTAATAACCATACTGTCAGATCAGGACATATAAACCTTCACATGACTTACACTTCACTTGTAATAACCATACTGTCAGATCGGGACATATAAACCTTCACGTGACCTACACTTGACTTGTAATAACCATACTGTCAGATCAGGACATAGAAACCTTCACATGATTTACACTTGACTTGTAATAACCATACTGTCAGATCAGGACATATAAACCCTCACATGACCTGCACTTGACTTGTAATAATCATACTGTCAGATCAGGACATATAAACCTTCACACGACTTACACTTGACTTGTAATAACCATACTGTCATATCGGGGCACATAAACCTTCACGTGACTTACATTTGACTTGTAATAACCATACTGTAAGATCAGGACATATAAACCTTCACGTGACTTACATTTGACTTGTAATAACCATACTGTCAGATCAGGACATATAAACCTTCACATGACTTACAATTCACTTGTAATAACCATACTGTCAGATCGGGACATATAAACCTTCACGTGACCTACACTTGACTTTTAATAACCATACTGTCAGATCAGGACATAGAAACCTTCCCATGATTTAGACTTGACTTGTAATAACCATACTGTCTGATCAGGACATATAAAGCTTCACACAACTTACACTTGACTTGTAATAACCATACTGTCAGATCAGGAAATATAAACCTTCAATTGACTTACACTTGACTTGTAATAACCATATTGTCAGATCAGGACATATAGACCTTCACATGATTTACACTTGACTTTCAATAACCATACTGTCAGATCAGGACATATAAACCTTCACATGACCTACACTTGACTTGTAATAACCATGCTGTCAGATCAGGAGATACAAACCTTCACATGACTTACACTTCACTTGTAATAACCATACTGCCAGATCAGGAGATATCAACCTTCACGTGACTTACATTTGAATTGTAATAACCATACTGTCAGATCGGGACATATAAACCTTCACATGACTTACACTCGACTTATAATAACCATATTGTCAGATCAGGACATATAAACCTTCACATGACTTACATTTGACTTGTAATAACCATACTGTCAGATCAGGAGATACAAATCTTCACATGACTTACACCTGACTTGTAATAACCATACTGTCAGATCAGGACATATAAACATTCACATGACTTACACCTGACTTGAAATAACCATACTGTCAGATCAGGATATATAAACCTTCACGTGACTTACACTTGACTTGTAATAACCATACTGTCAGATCAGGACACATAAACCTTCACGTGACCTACACTTGACTTGTTATAACCATACTGTCAGATCAGGTCATATAAACCTTCACACGACTTACACTTGACTTGTAATAACCATACTGTCAGATCAGGACATATAAACCTTCACACGACTTACACTTTACTTATAATAACCATACTGTCAGACTGGGACATATAAACCTTCAAATGACTTACATTTGACTTGTAATAACCATACTGTCAGATCAGGACATATAAACCGTCACGTGACCTACACTTGACTTGTAATAACCATACTGTCAGATCAGGACATATAAACCTTCACATGATTTGGACTTGACTTTTAATAACCATACTGTCAGATCAGGTCATATAAACCTTCACATGAGTTACACTTGACTTGTAATAACCATACTGTCAGATCGGGACATATAAACCTTCACTTCACTTACATTTGACTTGTGATAACCATACTGTCAGATCAGGACATATAAACCTTCACGTGACCTACACTTGACTTGTAATAACCATACTGTCAGATCAGGACATATAAACCTTCACGTGACCTACACTTGACTTGCAATTACCATACTGTCAGATCACGACATATAAGCCTTCACACGACTTACACTTGACTTGTAATAACCATACTGTCAGATCAGGACATATGAACCTTCAGTTGACTTGTAATGACCAGATTGTCAGATCAGGACATATAAACCTTCACATGATTTACACTTGACTTGTAATAACCATACTGTCAGATCAGGACATATAAACCCACACATGACCTGCACTTGACTTGTCATAACCATACTGTCAGATCAGGACATATAAGCCTTCACACGACTTACACTTGACTTGTAATAACCATACTGTCATATCGGGGCATATAAACCTTCACGTGACTTACATTTGACTTGTAATAACCATACTGTCAGATCGGGACATATAAACCTTCACGTGACTTACATTTGACTTGTAATAACCATACTGTCATATCAGGACATATAAAACTTCAAGGGCCCTACACCTGACTTGTAATAACCATACTGTCAGATCAGGACATATAAACCTTCACATGACTTACACTTCACTTGTAATAACCATACTGTCAGATCGGGACATATAAACCTTCACGTGACCGACACTTGACTTGTAATAACCATACTGTCAGATCAGGACATAGAAACCTTCACATGATTTA
Source organism: Lampris incognitus (assembly GCF_029633865.1). Classification (NCBI taxonomy): domain Eukaryota; kingdom Metazoa; phylum Chordata; class Actinopteri; order Lampriformes; family Lampridae; genus Lampris; species Lampris incognitus. Next base: position 72,001,872 of record NC_079212.1, read on the forward strand.
GACTTGACTTGTAATAACCATACTGTCTGATCAGGACATATAAAGCTTCACACGACTTACACTTGACTTGTAATAACCATACTGTCAGATCAGGAAATATAAACCTTCACGTGACCTACACTTGACTTGTAATAACCATATTGTCAGATCAGGACATATAGACCTTCACATGATTTACACTTGACTTTCAATAACCATACTGTCAGATCAGGACATATAAACCTTCACATGACCTACACTTGACTTGTAATACCCATACTGTCAGATCAGGAGATACAAACCTTCACATGACTTACACTTCACTTGTAATAACCATACTGCCAGATCAGGAGATATAAACCTTCACGTGACTTACATTTGAATTGTAATAACCATACTGTCAGATCAAGACATATAAACATTCACATGACTTACACTTGACTTGTAATAACCATACTGTCAGATCGGGACATATAAACCTTCACATGACTTACACTCGACTTATAATAACCATATTGTCAGATCAGGACATATAAACCTTCACATGACTTACATTTGACTTGTAATAACCATACTGTCAGATCAGGACATATAAACCTTCACTTGACTTGTAATAACCAGATTGTCAGATCAGGACATATAAACCTTCACATGATTTACACTTGACTTGTAATAACCTTACTGTCAGATCAGGACATATAAACCCTCACATGACCTGCACTTGACTTGTAATAACCATACTGTCAGATCAGGACATATAAACCTTCACACGACTTACACTTGACTTGTAATAACCATACTGTCATATCGGGGCACATAAACCTTCACGTGACTTACATTTGACTTGTAATAACCATACTGTAAGATCAGGACATATAAACCTTCACGTGACTTACATTTGACTTGTAATAACCATACTGTCAGATCAGGACATATAAACCTTCACATGACTTACACTTCACTTGTAATAACCATACTGTCAGATCGGGACATATAAACCTTCACGTGACCTAAACTTGACTTTTAATAACCATACTGTCAGATCAGGACATAGAAACCTTCCCATGATTTAGACTTGACTTGTAATAACCATACTGTCTGATCAGGACATATAAAGCTTCACACAACTTACACTTGACTTGTAATAACCATACTGTCAGATCAGGAAATATAAACCTTCAATTGACTTACACTTGACTTGTAATAACCATATTGCCAGATCAAGACATATAAACCTTCACACGACTTACATTTGACTTTCAATAACCATACTGTCAGATCAGGACATATAAACCTTCACATGACTTACAATTCACTTGTAATAACCATACTGTCAGATCAGGAGATACAAACCTTCACATGACTTACACTTCACTTGTAATAACCATACTGCCAGATCAGGAGATATCAACCTTCACGTGACTTACATTTGAATTGTAATAACCATACTGTCAGATCGGGACATATAAAGCTTCACACAACTTACACTTGACTTGTAATAACCATACTGTCAGATCAGGAAATATAAACCTTCAATTGACTTACACTTGACTTGTAATAACCATATTGTCAGATCAGGACATATAGACCTTCACATGATTTACACTTGACTTTCAATAACCATACTGTCAGATCAGGACATATAAACCTTCACATGACCTACACTTGACTTGTAATAACCATACTGTCAGATCAGGAGATACAAACCTTCACATGACTTACACTTCACTTGTAATAACCATACTGCCAGATCAGGAGATATCAACCTTCACGTGACTTACATTTGAATTGTAATAACCATACTGTCAGATCGGGACATATAAACCTTCACATGACTTACACTCGACTTATAATAACCATATTGTCAGATCAGGACATATAAACCTTCACATGACTTACATTTGACTTGTAATAACCATACTGTCAGATCAGGAGATACAAATCTTCACATGACTTACACCTGACTTGTAATAACCATACTGTCAGATCAGGACATATAAACATTCACATGACTTACACCTGACTTGTAATAACCATACTGTCAGATCAGGACATATAAACCTTCACGTGACTTACACTTGACTTGTAATAACCATACTGTCAGATCAGGACATATAAACCTTCACGTGACCTACACTTGACTTGTTATAACCATACTGTCAGATCAGGTCATATAAACCTTCACACGACTTACACTTGACTTGTAATAACCATACTGTCAGATCAGGACATATAAACCTTCACACGACTTACACTTTGCTTATAATAACCATACTGTCAGACTGGGACATATAAACCTTCAAATGACTTACATTTGACTTGTAATAACCATACTGTCAGATCAGGACATATAAACCGTCACGTGACCAACACTTGACTTGTAATAACCATACTGTCAGATCAGGACATATAAACCTTCACATGATTTGGACTTGACTTTTAATAACCATACTGTCAGATCAGGTCATATAAACCTTCACATGAGTTACACTTGACTTGTAATAACCATACTGTCAGATCGGGACATATAAACCTTCACTTGACTTACATTTGACTTGTGATAACCATACTGTCAGATCAGGACATATAAACCTTCACGTGACCTACACTTGACTTGTAATAACCATACTGTCAGATCAGGACATATAAACCTTCACGTGACCTACACTTGACTTGCAATTACCATACTGTCAGATCACGACATATAAGCCTTCACACGACTTACACTTGACTTGTAATAACCATACTGTCAGATCAGGACATATAAACCTTCACTTGACTTGTAATAACCAGATTGTCAGATCAGGACATATAAACCTTCACATGATTTACACTTGACTTGTAATAACCATACTGTCAGATCAGGACATATAAACCCTCACATGACCTGCACTTGACTTATAATAACCATACTGTCAGATCAGGACATATAAGCCTTCACACGACTTACACCTGACTTGTAATAACCATACTGTCAGATCAGGACATATAAACATTCACGTGACTTACATTTGAATTGTAATAACCATACTGTCAGATCGGGACATATAAAGCTTCACACAACTTACACTTGACTTGTAATAACCATACTGTCAGATCAGGAAATATAAACCTTCAATTGACTTACACTTGACTTGTAATAACCATATTGTCAGATCAGGACATATAGACCTTCACATGATTTACACTTGACTTTCAATAACCATACTGTCAGATCAGGACATATAAACCTTCACATGACCTACACTTGACTTGTAATAACCATACTGTCAGATCAGGAGATACAAACCTTCACATGACTTACACTTCACTTGTAATAACCATACTGCCAGATCAGGAGATATCAACCTTCACGTGACTTACATTTGAATTGTAATAACCATACTGTCAGATCGGGACATATAAACCTTCACATGACTTACACTCGACTTATAATAACCATATTGTCAGATCAGGACATATAAACCTTCACATGACTTACATTTGACTTGTAATAACCATACTGTCAGATCAGGAGATACAAATCTTCACATGACTTACACCTGACTTGTAATAACCATACTGTCAGATCAGGACATATAAACATTCACATGACTTACACCTGACTTGTAATAACCATACTGTCAGATCAGGACATATAAACCTTCACGTGACTTACACTTGACTTGTAATAACCATACTGTCAGATCAGGACATATAAACCTTCACGTGACCTACACTTGACTTGTTATAACCATACTGTCAGATCAGGTCATATAAACCTTCACACGACTTACACTTGACTTGTAATAACCATACTGTCAGATCAGGACATATAAACCTTCACACGACTTACACTTTGCTTATAATAACCATACTGTCAGACTGGGACATATAAACCTTCAAATGACTTACATTTGACTTGTAATAACCATACTGTCAGATCAGGACATATAAACCGTCACGTGACCAACACTTGACTTGTAATAACCATACTGTCAGATCAGGACATATAAACCTTCACATGATTTGGACTTGACTTTTAATAACCATACTGTCAGATCAGGTCATATAAACATTCACATGAGTTACACTTGACTTGTAATAACCATACTGTCAGATCGGGACATATAAACCTTCACTTGACTTACATTTGACTTGTGATAACCATACTGTCAGATCAGGACATATAAACCTTCACGTGACCTACACTTGACTTGTAATAACCATACTGTCAGATCAGGACATATAAACCTTCACGTGACCTACACTTGACTTGCAATTACCATACTGTCAGATCACGACATATAAGCCTTCACACGACTTACACTTGACTTGTAATAACCATACTGTCAGATCAGGACATATAAACCTTCACTTGACTTGTAATAACCAGATTGTCAGATCAGGACATATAAACCTTCACATGATTTACACTTGACTTGTAATAACCATACTGTCAGATCAGGACATATAAACCCTCACATGACCTGCACTTGACTTATAATAACCATACTGTCAGATCAGGACATATAAGCCTTCACACGACTTACACTTGACTTGTAATAACCATACTGTCATATCGGGGCACATAAACCTTCACGTGACTTACATTTGACTTGTAATAACCATACTGTAAGATCAGGACATATAAACCTTCACGTGACTTACATTTGACTTGTAATAACCATACTGTCAGATCAGGACATATAAACCTTCACATGACTTACAATTCACTTGTAATAACCATACTGTCAGATCGGGACATATAAACCTTCACGTGACCTACACTTGACTTTTAATAACCATACTGTCAGATCAGGACATAGAAACCTTCCCATGATTTAGACTTGACTTGTAATAACCATACTGTCTGATCAGGACATATAAAGCTTCACACAACTTACACTTGACTTGTAATAACCATACTGTCAGATCAGGAAATATAAACCTTCAATTGACTTACACTTGACTTGTAATAACCATATTGTCAGATCAGGACATATAGACCTTCACATGATTTACACTTGACTTTCAATAACCATACTGTCAGATCAGGACATATAAACCTTCACATGACCTACACTTGACTTGTAATAACCATACTGTCAGATCGAGACATATAAACCTTCACATGACTTACACTCGACTTATAATAACCATATTGTCAGATCAGGACATATAAACCTTCACATGACTTACATTTGACTTGTAATAACCATACTGTCAGATCAGGAGATACAAATCTTCACATGACTTACACCTGACTTGTAATAACCATACTGTCAGATCAGGACATATAAACATTCACATGACTTACACCTGACTTGTAATAACCATACTGTCAGATCAGGACATATAAACCTTCACGTGACTTACACTTGACTTGTAATAACCATACTGTCAGATCAGGACATATAAACCTTCACGTGACCTACACTTGACTTGTTATAACCATACTGTCAGATCAGGTCATATAAACCTTCACACGGTTTACACTTGACTTGTAATAACCATACTGTCAGATCAGGACATATAAACCTTCACACGACTTACATTTTACTTATAATAACCATACTGTCAGACTGGGACATATAAACCTTCAAATGACTTACATTTGACTTGTAATAACCATACTGTCAGATCAGGACTTATAAACCTTCACGTGACCTACACTTGACTTGTAATAACCATACTGTCAGATCAGGACATATAAACCTTCACGTGATTTGGACTTGACTTTTAATAACCATACTGTCAGATCAGGTCATATAAACCTTCACATGAGTTACACTTGACTTGTAATAACCATACTGTCAGATCGGGACATATAAACCTTCACTTGACTTACATTTGACTTGTGATAACCATACTGTCAGATCAGGACATATAAACCTTCACGTGACCTACACTTGACTTGTAATAACCATACTGTCAGATCAGGACATATAAACCTTCACGTGACCTACACCTGACTTGCAATTACCATACTGTCAGATCACGACATATAAGCCTTCACACGACTTACACTTGACTTGTAATAACCATACTGTCAGATCAGGGCATATAAACCTTCACTTGACTTGTAATAACCAGATTGTCAGATCAGGACATATAAACCTTCACATGATTTACACTTGACTTGTAATAACCATACTGTCAGATCAGGACATATAAACCCTCACATGACCTGCACTTGACTTGTAATAACCATACTGTCAGATCAGGACATATAAGCCTTCACACGACTTACACTTGACTTGTATTAACCATACTGTCAGATCGGGACATATAAACCTTCACGTGACTTACATTTGACTTGTAATAACCATACTGTCATATCAGGACATATAAAACTTCAAGGGCCCTACACCTGACTTGTAATAACCATACTGTCAGATCAGGTCATATAAACCTTCACATGACTTACACTTCACTTGTAATAACCATACTGTCAGTTCGGGACATATAAACCTTCACGTGACCTACACTTGACTTGTAATAACCATACTGTCAGATCAGGACATAGAAACCTTCACATGATTTAGACTTGACTTGTAATAACCATACTGTCTGATCAGGACATATAAAGCTTCACACGACTTACACTTGACTTGTAATAACCATACTGTCAGATCAGGAAATATAAACCTTCACGTGACCTACACTTGACTTGTAATAACCATATTGTCAGATCAGGACATATAGACCTTCACATGATTTACACTTGACTTTCAATAACCATACTGTCAGATCAGGACATATAAACCTTCACATGACCTACACTTGACTTGTAATAACCATACTGTCAGATCAGGAGATACAAACCTTCACATGACTTACACTTCACTTGTAATAACCATACTGCCAGATCAGGAGATATAAACCTTCACGTGACTTACATTTGAATTGTAATAGCCATACTGTCAGATCAAGACATATAAACCTTCAATTGACTTACACTTGACTTGTAATAACCATACTGTCTGGTCAGGACATATAAAGCTTCACACGACTTACACTTGACTTGTAATAACCATACTGTCAGATCAGGAAATATAAACCTTCACGTGACCTACACTTGACTTGTAATAACCATATCGTCAGATCAGGACATATAGACCTTCACATGATTTACACTTGACTTTCAATAACCATACTGTCAGATCAGGACATATAAACCTTCACATGACCTACACTTGACTTGTAATACCCATACTGTCAGATCAGGACATATAGACCTTCACATGACTTACACTTCACTTGTAATAACCATACTGCCAGATCAGGAGATATAAACCTTCACGTGACTTACATTTGAATTTTAATAACCATACTGTCAGATCAAGACATATAAACCTTCAATTGACTTACACTTGACTTGTAATAACCATATTGTCAGATCAGGACATATAAACATTCACATGACTTACACTTGACTTGTAATAACCATACTGTCAGATCGGGACATATAAACCTTCACATGACTTACACTCGACTTATAATAACCATATTGTCAGATCAGGACATATAAACCTTCACATGACTTACATTTGACTTGTAATAACCATACTGTCAGATCAGGACATATAAACCTTCACGTGACCTACACTTGACTTGTTATAACCATACTGTCAGATCAGGTCATATAAACCTTCACACGGTTTACACTTGACTTGTAATAACCATACTGTCAGATCAGGACATATAAACCTTCACACGACTTACACTTTACTTATAATAACCATACTGTCAGACTGGGACATATAAACCTTCAAATGACTTACATTTGACTTGTAATAACCATACTGTCAGATCAGGACTTATAAACCTTCACGTGACCTACACTTGACTTGTAATAACCATACTGTCAGATCAGGACATATAAACCTTCACGTGATTTGGACTTGACTTTTAATAACCATACTGTCAGATCAGGTCATATAAACCTTCACATGAGTTACACTTGACTTGTAATAACCATACTGTCAGATCGGGACATATAAACCTTCACTTGACTTACATTTGACTTGTGATAACCATACTGTCAGATCAGGACATATAAACCTTCACGTGACCTACACTTGACTTGTAATAACCATACTGTCAGATCAGGACATATAAACCTTCACGTGACCTACACCTGACTTGCAATTACCATACTGTCAGATCACGACATATAAGCCTTCACACGACTTACACTTGACTTGTAATAACCATACTGTCAGATCAGGGCATATAAACCTTCACTTGACTTGTAATAACCAGATTGTCAGATCAGGACATATAAACCTTCACATGATTTACACTTGACTTGTAATAACCATACTGTCAGATCAGGACATATAAACCCTCACATGACCTGCACTTGACTTGTAATAACCATACTGTCAGATCAGGACATATAAGCCTTCACACGACTTACACTTGACTTGTATTAACCATACTGTCAGATCGGGACATATAAACCTTCACGTGACTTACATTTGACTTGTAATAACCATACTGTCATATCAGGACATATAAAACTTCAAGGGCCCTACACCTGACTTGTAATAACCATACTGTCAGATCAGGTCATATAAACCTTCACATGACTTACACTTCACTTGTAATAACCATACTGTCAGTTCGGGACATATAAACCTTCACGTGACCTACACTTGACTTGTAATAACCATACTGTCAGATCAGGACATAGAAACCTTCACATGATTTAGACTTGACTTGTAATAACCATACTGTCTGATCAGGACATATAAAGCTTCACACGACTTACACTTGACTTGTAATAACCATACTGTCAGATCAGGAAATATAAACCTTCACGTGACCTACACTTGACTTGTAATAACCATATTGTCAGATCAGGACATATAGACCTTCACATGATTTACACTTGACTTTCAATAACCATACTGTCAGATCAGGACATATAAACCTTCACATGACCTACACTTGACTTGTAATAACCATACTGTCAGATCAGGAGATACAAACCTTCACATGACTTACACTTCACTTGTAATAACCATACTGCCAGATCAGGAGATATAAACCTTCACGTGACTTACATTTGAATTGTAATAGCCATACTGTCAGATCAAGACATATAAACCTTCAATTGACTTACACTTGACTTGTAATAACCATACTGTCTGATCAGGACATATAAAGCTTCACACGACTTACACTTGACTTGTAATAACCATACTGTCAGATCAGGAAATATAAACCTTCACGTGACCTACACTTGACTTGTAATAACCATATCGTCAGATCAGGACATATAGACCTTCACATGATTTACACTTGACTTTCAATAACCATACTGTCAGATCAGGACATATAAACCTTCACATGACCTACACTTGACTTGTAATACCCATACTGTCAGATCAGGAGATACAAACCTTCACATGACTTACACTTCACTTGTAATAACCATACTGCCAGATCAGGAGATATAAACCTTCACGTGACTTACATTTGAATTTTAATAACCATACTGTCAGATCAAGACATATAAACCTTCAATTGACTTACACTTGACTTGTAATAACCATATTGTCAGATCAGGACATATAAACATTCACATGACTTACACTTGACTTGTAATAACCATACTGTCAGATCGGGACATATAAACCTTCACATGACTTACACTCGACTTATAATAACCATATTGTCAGATCAGGACATATAAACCTTCACATGACTTACATTTGACTTGTAATAACCATACTGTCAGATCAGGAGATACAAACCTTCACATGACTTACACCTGACTTGTAATAACCATACTGTCAGATCAGGACATATAAACCTTCACGTGACTTACACTTGACTTGTAATAACCATACTGTCAGATCAGGACATATAAACCTTCACGTGACCTACACTTGACTTGTTATAACCATACTGTCAGATCAGGTCATATAAACCTTCACACGACTTACACTTGACTTGTAATAACCATACTGTCAGATCGGGACATATAAACCTTCACGTGACTTAAATTTTACTTGTAATAACCATACTGTCAGATCAGGACATATAAACCTTCACACGACTTACACTTGACTTATAATAACCATACTGTCAGACTGGGACATATAAAACTTCAAATGACTTACATTTGACTTGTAATAACCATACAGTCAGATCAGGACATATAAACCTTCACGTGACCTACACTTGACTTGTAATAACCATACTGTCAGATCAGGACATATAAACCTTCACATGATTTAGACTTGACTTTTAATAACCATACTGTCAGATCAGGTCATATAAACCTTCACATGACTTACACTTGACTTGTAATAACCATACTGTCAGATCGGGACATATAAACCTTCACGTGACTTACATTTGACTTGTAATAACCATACTGTCAGATCAGGACATATAAACCTTCACGTGACCTACACTTGACTTGTAATAACCATACTGTCAGATCAGGAGATATAAACCTTCACGTGACCTACACTTGACTTGCAATTACCATACTGTCAGATCAGGACATATAAGCCTTCACACGACTTACACTTGACTTGTAATAACAATACTGTCAGATCAGGACATATAAACCTTCACTTGACTTGTAATAACCAGATTGTCAGATCAGGACATATAAACCTTCACATGACTTACAATTCACTTGTAATAACCATACTGTCAGATCGGGACATATAAACCTTCACGTGACCTACACTTGACTTGTAATAACCATACTGTCTGATCAGGACATATAAAGCTTCACACGACTTACACTTGACTTGTAATAACAATACTGTCAGATCAGGACATATAAACCTTCACTTGACTTGTAATAACCAGATTGTCAGATCAGGACATATAAACCTTCACGTGACTTACATTTGACTTGTAATAACCATACTGTCAGATCAGGACATATAAACCTTCACATGACTTACAATTCACTTGTAATAACCATACTGTCAGATCGGGACATATAAACCTTCACGTGACCTACACTTGACTTTTAATAACCATACTGTCAGATCAGGACATAGAAACCTTCCCATGATTTAGACTTGACTTGTAATAACCATACTGTCTGATCAGAACATATAAAGCTTCACACAACTTACACTTGACTTGTAATAACCATACTGTCAGATCAGGAAATATAAACCTTCAATTGACTTACACTTGACTTGTAATAACCATATTGTCAGATCAGGACATATAGACCTTCACATGATTTTCACTTGACTTTCAATAACCATACTGTCAGATCAGGACATATAAACCTTCACATGACCTACACTTGACTTGTAATAACCATACTGTCAGATCAGGAGATACAAACCTTCACATGACTTACACTTCACTTGTAATAACCATACTGCCAGATCAGGAGATATCAACCTTCACGTGACTTACATTTGAATTGTAATAACCATACTGTCAGATCGAGACATATAAACCTTCACATGACTTACACTCGACTTATAATAACCATATTGTCAGATCAGGACATATAAACCTTCACATGACTTACATTTGACTTGTAATAACCATACTGTCAGATCAGGAGATACAAATCTTCACATGACTTACACCTGACTTGTAATAACCATACTGTCAGATCAGGACATATAAACATTCACATGACTTACACCTGACTTGTAATAACCATACTGTCAGATCAGGACATATAAACCTTCACGTGACTTACACTTGACTTGTAATAACCATACTGTCAGATCAGGACATATAAACCTTCACGTGACCTACACTTGACTTGTTATAACCATACTGTCAGATCAGGTCATATAAACCTTCACACGGTTTACACTTGACTTGTAATAACCATACTGTCAGATCAGGACATATAAACCTTCACACGACTTACACTTTACTTATAATAACCATACTGTCAGACTGGGAAATATAAACCTTCAAATGACTTACATTTGACTTGTAATAACCATACTGTCAGATCAGGTCATATAAACCTTCACACGGTTTACACTTGACTTATAATAACCATACTGTCAGATCAGGAGATACAAATCTTCACATGACTTACACCTGACTTGTAATAACCATACTGTCAGATCAGGTCATATAAACCTTCACACGGTTTACACTTGACTTGTAATAACCATACTGTCAGATCAGGACATATAAGCCTTCACACGACTTACACTTGACTTGTAATAACCATACTGTCATATCGGGGCATATAAACCTTCACGTGACTTACATTTGACTTGTATTAACCATACTGTCAGATCGGGACATATAAACCTTCACGTGACTTACATTTGACTTGTAATAACCATACTGTCATATCAGGACATATAAAACTTCAAGGGCCCTAGACCTGACTTGTAATAACCATACTGTCAGATCAGGACATATAAACCTTCACATGACTTACACTTCACTTGTAATAACCATACTGTCAGATCGGGACATATAAACCTTCACGTGACCTACACTTGACTTGTAATAACCATACTGTCAGATCAGGACATAGAAACCTTCACATGATTTAGACTTGACTTGTAATAACCATACTGTCTGATCAGGACATATAAAGCTTAAGACGACTTACACTTGACTTGTAATAACCATACTGTCAGATCAGGAAATATAAACCTTCACGTGACCTACACTTGACTTGTAATAACCATATTGTCAGATCAGGACATATAGACCTTCATATGATTTACACTTGACTTTCAATAACCATACTGTCAGATCAGGACATATAAACCTTCACATGACCTACACTTGACTTGTAATACCCATACTGTCAGATCAGGAGATACAAACCTTCACATGACTTACACTTCACTTGTAATAACCATACTGCCAGATCAGGAGATATAAACCTTCACGTGACTTACATTTGAATTGTCATAACCATACTGTCAGATCAAGACATATAAACCTTCAATTGACTTACACTTGACTTGTAATAACCATATTGTCAGATCAGGACATATAAACCCTCACATGACCTGCACTTGACTTGTAATAACCATACTGTCAGGTCAGGACATATAAACCTTCACACGACTTACACTTGACTTGTAATAACCATACTGTCTGATCAGGACATATAAAGCTTCACACGACTTACACTTGACTTGTAATAACCATACTGTCAGATCAGGAAATATAAACCTTCACGTGACCTACACTTGACTTGTAATAACCATATCGTCAGATCAGGACATATAGACCTTCACATGATTTACACTTGACTTTCAATAACCATACTGTCAGATCAGGACATATAAACCTTCACATGACCTACACTTGACTTGTAATACCCATACTGTCAGATCAGGAGATACAAACCTTCACATGACTTACACTTCACTTGTAATAACCATACTGCCAGATCAGGAGATATAAACCTTCACGTGACTTACATTTGAATTTTAATAACCATACTGTCAGATCAAGACATATAAACCTTCAATTGACTTACACTTGACTTGTAATAACCATATTGTCAGATCAGGACATATAAACATTCACATGACTTACACTTGACTTGTAATAACCATACTGTCAGATCGGGACATATAAACCTTCACATGACTTACACTCGACTTATAATAACCATATTGTCAGATCAGGACATATAAACCTTCACATGACTTACATTTGACTTGTAATAACCATACTGTCAGATCAGGAGATACAAACCTTCACATGACTTACACCTGACTTGTAATAACCATACTGTCAGATCAGGACATATAAACCTTCACGTGACTTACACTTGACTTGTAATAACCATACTGTCAGATCAGGACATATAAACCTTCACGTGACCTACACTTGACTTGTTATAACCATACTGTCAGATCAGGTCATATAAACCTTCACACGACTTACACTTGACTTGTAATAACCATACTGTCAGATCGGGACATATAAACCTTCACGTGACTTAAATTTTACTTGTAATAACCATACTGTCAGATCAGGACATATAAACCTTCACACGACTTACACTTGACTTATAATAACCATACTGTCAGACTGGGACATATAAAACTTCAAATGACTTACATTTGACTTGTAATAACCATACAGTCAGATCAGGACATATAAACCTTCACGTGACCTACACTTGACTTGTAATAACCATACTGTCAGATCAGGACATATAAACCTTCACATGATTTAGACTTGACTTTTAATAACCATACTGTCAGATCAGGTCATATAAACCTTCACATGACTTACACTTGACTTGTAATAACCATACTGTCAGATCGGGACATATAAACCTTCACGTGACTTACATTTGACTTGTAATAACCATACTGTCAGATCAGGACATATAAACCTTCACGTGACCTACACTTGACTTGTAATAACCATACTGTCAGATCAGGAGATATAAACCTTCACGTGACCTACACTTGACTTGCAATTACCATACTGTCAGATCAGGACATATAAGCCTTCACACGACTTACACTTGACTTGTAATAACAATACTGTCAGATCAGGACATATAAACCTTCACTTGACTTGTAATAACCAGATTGTCAGATCAGGACATATAAACCTTCACATGACTTACAATTCACTTGTAATAACCATACTGTCAGATCGGGACATATAAACCTTCACGTGACCTACACTTGACTTGTAATAACCATACTGTCTGATCAGGACATATAAAGCTTCACACGACTTACACTTGACTTGTAATAACAATACTGTCAGATCAGGACATATAAACCTTCACTTGACTTGTAATAACCAGATTGTCAGATCAGGACATATAAACCTTCACGTGACTTACATTTGACTTGTAATAACCATACTGTCAGATCAGGACATATAAACCTTCACATGACTTACAATTCACTTGTAATAACCATACTGTCAGATCGGGACATATAAACCTTCACGTGACCTACACTTGACTTTTAATAACCATACTGTCAGATCAGGACATAGAAACCTTCCCATGATTTAGACTTGACTTGTAATAACCATACTGTCTGATCAGAACATATAAAGCTTCACACAACTTACACTTGACTTGTAATAACCATACTGTCAGATCAGGAAATATAAACCTTCAATTGACTTACACTTGACTTGTAATAACCATATTGTCAGATCAGGACATATAGACCTTCACATGATTTTCACTTGACTTTCAATAACCATACTGTCAGATCAGGACATATAAACCTTCACATGACCTACACTTGACTTGTAATAACCATACTGTCAGATCAGGAGATACAAACCTTCACATGACTTACACTTCACTTGTAATAACCATACTGCCAGATCAGGAGATATCAACCTTCACGTGACTTACATTTGAATTGTAATAACCATACTGTCAGATCGAGACATATAAACCTTCACATGACTTACACTCGACTTATAATAACCATATTGTCAGATCAGGACATATAAACCTTCACATGACTTACATTTGACTTGTAATAACCATACTGTCAGATCAGGAGATACAAATCTTCACATGACTTACACCTGACTTGTAATAACCATACTGTCAGATCAGGACATATAAACATTCACATGACTTACACCTGACTTGTAATAACCATACTGTCAGATCAGGACATATAAACCTTCACGTGACTTACACTTGACTTGTAATAACCATACTGTCAGATCAGGACATATAAACCTTCACGTGACCTACACTTGACTTGTTATAACCATACTGTCAGATCAGGTCATATAAACCTTCACACGGTTTACACTTGACTTGTAATAACCATACTGTCAGATCAGGACATATAAACCTTCACACGACTTACACTTTACTTATAATAACCATACTGTCAGACTGGGAAATATAAACCTTCAAATGACTTACATTTGACTTGTAATAACCATACTGTCAGATCAGGTCATATAAACCTTCACACGGTTTACACTTGACTTATAATAACCATACTGTCAGATCAGGAGATACAAATCTTCACATGACTTACACCTGACTTGTAATAACCATACTGTCAGATCAGGTCATATAAACCTTCACACGGTTTACACTTGACTTGTAATAACCATACTGTCAGATCAGGACATATAAGCCTTCACACGACTTACACTTGACTTGTAATAACCATACTGTCATATCGGGGCATATAAACCTTCACGTGACTTACATTTGACTTGTATTAACCATACTGTCAGATCGGGACATATAAACCTTCACGTGACTTACATTTGACTTGTAATAACCATACTGTCATATCAGGACATATAAAACTTCAAGGGCCCTAGACCTGACTTGTAATAACCATACTGTCAGATCAGGACATATAAACCTTCACATGACTTACACTTCACTTGTAATAACCATACTGTCAGATCGGGACATATAAACCTTCACGTGACCTACACTTGACTTGTAATAACCATACTGTCAGATCAGGACATAGAAACCTTCACATGATTTAGACTTGACTTGTAATAACCATACTGTCTGATCAGGACATATAAAGCTTAAGACGACTTACACTTGACTTGTAATAACCATACTGTCAGATCAGGAAATATAAACCTTCACGTGACCTACACTTGACTTGTAATAACCATATTGTCAGATCAGGACATATAGACCTTCATATGATTTACACTTGACTTTCAATAACCATACTGTCAGATCAGGACATATAAACCTTCACATGACCTACACTTGACTTGTAATACCCATACTGTCAGATCAGGAGATACAAACCTTCACATGACTTACACTTCACTTGTAATAACCATACTGCCAGATCAGGAGATATAAACCTTCACGTGACTTACATTTGAATTGTCATAACCATACTGTCAGATCAAGACATATAAACCTTCAATTGACTTACACTTGACTTGTAATAACCATATTGTCAGATCAGGACATATAAACCCTCACATGACCTGCACTTGACTTGTAATAACCATACTGTCAGGTCAGGACATATAAACCTTCACACGACTTACACTTGACTTGTAATAACCATACTGTCATATCGGGGCACATAAACCTTCACGTGACTTACATTTGACTTGTAATAACCATACTGTAAGATCAGGACATATAAACCTTCACGTGACTTACATTTGACTTGTAATAACCATACTGTCAGATCAGGACATATAAACCTTCACATGACTTACACTTCACTTGTAATAACCATACTGTCAGATCGGGACATATAAACCTTCACGTGACCTACACTTGACTTTTAATAACCATACTGTCAGATCAGGACATAGAAACCTCCCCATGATTTAGACTTGACTTGTAATAACCATACTGTCTGATCAGGACATATAAAGCTTCACACAACTTACACTTGACTTGTAATAACCATACTGTCAGATCAGGAAATATAAACCTTCAATTGACTTACACTTGACTTGTAATAACCATATTGTCAGATCAGGACATATAGACCTTCACATGATTTACACTTGACTTTCAATAACCATACTGTCAGATCAGGACATATAAACCTTCACATGACCTACACTTGACTTGTAATAACCATACTGTCAGATCAGGAGATACAAACCTTCACATGACTTACACTTCACTTGTAATAACCATACTGCCAGATCAGGAGATATCAACCTTCACGTGACTTACATTTGAATTGTAATAACCATACTGTCAGATCGGGACATATAAACCTTCACATGACTTACACTCGACTTATAATAACCATATTGTCAGATCAGGACATATAAACCTTCACATGACTTACATTTGACTTGTAATAACCATACTGTCAGATCAGGAGATACAAATCTTCACATGACTTACACCTGACTTGTAATAACCATACTGTCAGATCAGGACATATAAACATTCACATGACTTACACCTGACTTGTAATAACCATACTGTCAGATCAGGACATATAAACCTTCACGTGACTTACACTTGACTTGTAATAACCATACTGTCAGATCAGGACATATAAACCTTCACGTGACCTACACTTGACTTGTTATAACCATACTGTCAGATCAGGTCATATAAACCTTCACACGACTTACACTTGACTTGTAATAACCATACTGTCAGATCAGGACATATAAACCTTCACACGACTTACACTTTACTTATAATAACCATACTGTCAGACTGGGACATATAAACCTTCAAATGACTTACATTTGACTTGTAATAACCATACTGTCAGATCAGGACATATAAACCTTCACGTGACCTACACTTGACTTGTAATAACCATACTGTCAGATCAGGACATATAAACCTTCACATGATTTGGACTTGACTTTTAATAACCATACTGTCAGATCAGGTCATATAAACCTTCACATGAGTTACACTTGACTTGTAATAACCATACTGTCAGATCGGGACATATAAACCTTCACTTGACTTACATTTGACTTGTGATAACCATACTGTCAGATCAGGACATATAAACCTTCACGTGACCTACACTTGACTTGTAATAACCATACTGTGAGATCAGGACATATAAACCTTCACGTGACCTACACCTGACTTGCAATTACCATACTGTCAGATCACGACATATAAGCCTTCACACGACTTACACTTGACTTGTAATAACCATACTGTCAGATCAGGGCATATAAACCTTCACTTGACTTGTAATAACCAGATTGTCAGATCAGGACATATAAACCTTCACATGATTTACACTTGACTTGTAATAACCATACTGTCAGATCAGGACATATAAACCCTCACATGACCTGCACTTGACTTGTAATAACCATACTGTCAGATCAGGACATATAAGCCTTCACACGACTTACACTTGACTTGTAATAACCATACTGTCATATCGGGGCATATAAACCTTCACGTGACTCACATTTGACTTGTATTAACCATACTGTCAGATCGGGACATATAAACCTTCACGTGACTTACATTTGACTTGTAATAACCATACTGTCATATCAGGACATATAAAACTTCAAGGGCCCTACACCTGACTTGTAATAACCATACTGTCAGATCAGGTCATATAAACCTTCACATGACTTACACTTCACTTGTAATAACCATACTGTCAGATCGGGACATATAAACCTTCACGTGACCTACACTTGACTTGTAATAACCATACTGTCAGATCAGGACATAGAAACCTTCACATGATTTAGACTTGACTTGTAATAACCATACTGTCTGATCAGGACATATAAAGCTTCACACGACTTACACTTGACTTGTAATAACCATACTGTCAGATCAGGAAATATAAACCTTCACGTGACCTACACTTGACTTGTAATAACCATATTGTCAGATCAGGACATATAGACCTTCACATGATTTACACTTGACTTTCAATAACCATACTGTCAGATCAGGACATATAAACCTTCACATTACCTACACTTGACTTGTAATAACCATACTGTCAGATCAGGAGATACAAACCTTCACATGACTTACACTTCACTTGTAATAACCATACTGCCAGATCAGGAGATATAAACCTTCACGTGACTTACATTTGAATTGTAATAGCCATACTGTCAGATCAAGACATATAAACCTTCAATTGACTTACACTTGACTTGTAATAACCATACTGTCTGATCAGGACATATAAAGCTTCACACGACTTACACTTGACTTTCAATAACCATACTGTCAGATCGGGACATATAAACCTTCACATGACTTACACTCGACTTATAATAACCATATTGTCAGATCAGGACATATAAACCTTCACATGACTTACATTTGACTTGTAATAACCATACTGTCAGATCAGGAGATACAAACCTTCACATGACTTACACCTGACTTGTAATAACCATACTGTCAGATCAGGACATATAAACCTTCACGTGATTTACACTTGACTTTCAATAACCATACTGTCAGATCGGGACATATAAACCTTCACATGACTTACACTCGACTTATAATAACCATATTGTCAGATCAGGACATATAAACCTTCACATGACTTACATTTGACTTGTAATAACCATACTGTCAGATCAGGAGATACAAACCTTCACATGACTTACACCTGACTTGTAATAACCATACTGTCAGATCAGGACATATAAACCTTCACGTGACTTACACTTGACTTGTAATAACCATACTGTCAGATCAGGACATATAAACCTTCACGTGACCTACACTTGACTTGTTATAACCATACTGTCAGATCAGGTCATATAAACCTTCACACGACTTACACTTGACTTGTAATAACCATACTGTCAGATCGGGACATATAAACCTTCACGTGACTTAAATTTTACTTGTAATAACCATACTGTCAGATCAGGACATATAAGCCTTCACACGACTTACACTTGACTTGTAATAACAATACTGTCAGATCAGGACATATAAACCATCACTTGACTTGTAATAACCAGATTGTCAGATCAGGACATATAAACCTTCACATGATTTACACTTGACTTGTAATAACCATACTGTCAGATCAGGACATATAAACCCTCACATGACCTGCACTTGACTTGTAATAACCATACTGTCAGATCAGGACATATAAACCTTCACACGACTTACACTTGACTTGTAATAACCATACTGTCATATCGGGGCATATAAACCTTCACGCGACTTACATTTGACTTGTAATAACCATATTGTAAGATCAGGACATATAAACCTTCACGTGACTTACATTTGACTTGTAATAACCGTACTGTCATATCAGGACATATAAACCTTCACGTGACCTACACTTGACTTGTAATAACCATACTGTCTGATCAGGACATATAAAGCTTCACACGACTTACACTTGACTTGTAATAACCATACTGTCAGATCAGGAAATATAAACCTTCACGTGACCTACACTTGACTTGTATTAACCATATTGTCAGATCAGGACATATAGACCTTCACATGATTTACACTTGACTTTCAATAACCATACTGTCAGATCAGGACATATAAACCTTCACATGACCTACACTTGACTTGTAATAACCATACTGTCAGATCAGGAGATACAAACCTTCACATGACTTACACTTCACTTGTAATAACCATACTGCCAGATCAGGAGATATCAACCTTCACGTGACTTACATTTGAATTGTAATAACCATACTGTCAGATCGGGACATATAAACCTTCACATGACTTACACTCGACTTATAATAACCATATTGTCAGATCAGGACATATAAACCTTCACATGACTTACACATGACTTGTAATAACCATACTGTCAGATCAGGACATATAAACATTCACATGACTTACACCTGACTTGTAATAACCATACTGTCAGATCAGGACATATAAACCTTCACGTGACTTACACTTGACTTGTAATAACCATACTGTCAGATCAGGACATATAAACCTTCACGTGACCTACACTTGACTTGTTATAACCATACTGTCAGATCAGGTCATATAAACCTTCACACGACTTACACTTGACTTGTAATAACCATACTGTCAGATCAGGACATATAAACCTTCACACGACTTACACTTTACTTATAATAACCATACTGTCACACTGGGACATATAAACCTTCAAATGACTTACATTTGACTTGTAATAACCATACTGTCAGATCAGGACATATAAACCGTCACGTGACCTACACTTGACTTGTAATAACCATACTGTCAGATCAGGACATATAAACCTTCACATGATTTGGACTTGACTTTTAATAACCATACTGTCAGATCAGGTCATATAAACCTTCACTTGACTTACATTTGACTTGTAATAACCATACTGTCAGATCAGGACATATAAACCTTCACGTGACCTACACTTGACTTGTAATAACCATACTGTCAGATCAGGACATATAAACCTTCACATGATTTACACTTGACTTTCAATAACCATACTGTCAGATCAGGACATATAAACCTTCACATGACCTACACTTGACTTGTAATACCCATACTGTCAGATCAGGAGATACAAACCTTCACATGACTTACACTTCACTTGTAATAACCATACTGCCAGATCAGGAGATATAAACCTTCACGTGACTTACATTTGAATTGTAATAACCATACTGTCAGATCGAGACATATAAACCTTCAATTGACTTACACTTGACTTGTAATAACCATATTGTCAGATCAGGACATATAAACATTCACATGACTTACACTTGACTTGTAATAACCATACTGTCAGATCGGGACATATAAACCTTCACATGACTTACACTCGACTTATAATAACCATATTGTCAGATCAGGACATATAAACCTTCACATGACTTACATTTGACTTGTAATAACCATACTGTCAGATCAGGAGATACAAACCTTCACATGACTTACACCTGACTTGTAATAACCATACTGTCATATCGGGGCACATAAACCTTCACGTGACTTACATTTGACTTGTAATAACCATACTGTCAGATCAGGACATATAAACCTTCACATGACCTACACTTGACTTGTAATACCCATACTGTCAGATCAGGAGATACAAACCTTCACATGACTTACACTTCACTTGTAATAACCATACTGCCAGATCAGGAGATATAAACCTTCACGTGACTTACATTTGAATTGTAATAACCATACTGTCAGATCAGGACATATAAACCTTCACTTGACTTGTAATAA
Source organism: Lampris incognitus (assembly GCF_029633865.1). Taxonomy (NCBI): domain Eukaryota; kingdom Metazoa; phylum Chordata; class Actinopteri; order Lampriformes; family Lampridae; genus Lampris; species Lampris incognitus. The sequence continues at coordinate 72,024,472 of NC_079212.1, forward strand.
CCAGATTGTCAGATCAGGACATATAAACCTTCACATGATTTACACTTGACTTGTAATAACCATACTGTCAGATCAGGACATATAAACCCTCACATGACCTGCACTTGACTTGTAATAACCATACTGTCAGATCAGGACATATAAACCTTCACACGACTTACACTTGACTTGTAATAACCATACTGTCATATCGGGGCACATAAACCTTCACGTGACTTACATTTGACTTGTAATAACCATACTGTAAGATCAGGACATATAAACCTTCACGTGACATACATTTGACTTGTAATAACCATACTGTCAGATCAGGACATATAAACCTTCACATGACTTACAATTCACTTGTAATAACCATACTGTCAGATCGGGACATATAAACCTTCACGTGACCTACACTTGACTTTTAATAACCATACTGTCAGATCAGGACATAGAAACCTTCCCATGATTTAGACTTCACTTGTAATAACCATACTGTCTGATCAGGACATATAAAGCTTCACACAACTTACACTTGACTTGTAATAACCATACTGTCAGATCAGGAAATATAAACCTTCAATTGACTTACACTTGACTTGTAATAACCATATTGTCAGATCAGGACATATAGACCTTCACATGATTTACACTTGACTTTCAATAACAATACTGTCAGATCAGGACATATAAACCTTCACATGACCTACACTTGACTTGTAATAACCATACTGTCAGATCAGGAGATACAAACCTTCACATGACTTACACTTCACTTGTAATAACCATACTGCCAGATCAGGAGATATCAACCTTCACGTGACTTACATTTGAATTGTAATAACCATACTGTCAGATCGGGACATATAAACCTTCACATGACTTACACTCGACTTATAATAACCATATTGTCAGATCAGGACATATAAACCTTCACATGACTTACATTTGACTTGTAATAACCATACTGTCAGATCAGGAGATACAAATCTTCACATGACTTACACATGACTTGTAATAACCATACTGTCAGATCAGGACATATAAACATTCACATGACTTACACCTGACTTGTAATAACCATACTGTCAGATCAGGACATATAAACCTTCACGTGACTTACACTTGACTTGTAATAACCATACTGTCAGATCAGGACATATAAACCTTCACGTGACCTACACTTGACTTGTTATAACCATACTGTCAGATCAGGTCATATAAGCCTTCACACGACTTACACTTGACTTGTAATAACCATACTGTCAGATCAGGACATATAAACCTTCACACGACTTACACTTTACTTATAATAACCATACTGTCAGACTGGGACATATAAACCTTCAAATGACTTACATTTGACTTGTAATAACCATACTGTCAGATCAGGACATATAAACCGTCACGTGACCTACACTTGACTTGTAATAACCATACTGTCAGATCAGGACATATAAACCTTCACATGATTTGGACTTGACTTTTAATAACCATACTGTCAGATCAGGTCATATAAACCTTCACATGAGTTACACTTGACTTGTAATAACCATACTGTCACATCGGGACATATAAACCTTCACTTGACTTACATTTGACTTGTGATAACCATACTGTCAGATCAGGACATATAAACCTTCACGTGACCTACACTTGACTTGTAATAACCATACTGTCAGATCAGGACATATAAACCTTCACGTGACCTACACTTGACTTGCAATTACCATACTGTCAGATCACGACATATAAGCCTTCACACGACTTACACTTGACTTGTAATAACCATACTGTCAGATCAGGACATATAAACCTTCACTTGACTTGTAATAACCAGATTGTCAGATCAGGACATATAAACCTTCACATGATTTACACTTGACTTGTAATAACCATACTGTCAGATCAGGACATATAAACCCTCACATGACCTGCACTTGACATGTAATAACCATACTGTCAGATCAGGACATATAAGCCTTCACACGACTTACACTTGACTTGTAATAACCATACTGTCATATCGGGGCATATAAACCTTCACGTGACTTACATTTGACTTGTAATAACCATACTGTCAGATCGGGACATATAAACCTTCACGTGACTTACATTTGACTTGTAATAACCATACTGTCATATCAGGACATATAAAACTTCAAGGGCCCTACACCTGACTTGTAATAACCATACTGTCAGATCAGGACATATAAACCTTCACATGACTTACACTTCACTTGTAATAACCATACTGTCAGATCGGGACATATAAACCTTCACGTGACCTACACTTGACTTGTAATAACCATACTGTCAGATCAGGACATAGAAACCTTCACATGATTTAGACTTGACTTGTAATAACCATACTGTCTGATCAGGACATATAAAGCTTCACACGACTTACACTTGACTTGTAATAACCATACTGTCAGATCAGGAAATATAAACCTTCACGTGACCTACACTTGACTTGTAATAACCATATTGTCAGATCAGGACATATAGACCTTCACATGATTTACACTTGACTTTCAATAACCATACTGTCAGATCAGGACATATAAACCTTCACATGACCTACACTTGACTTGTAATACCCATACTGTCAGATCAGGAGATACAAACCTTCACATGACTTACACTTCACTTGTAATAACCATACTGCCAGGTCAGGAGATATAAACCTTCACGTGACTTACATTTGAATTGTAATAACCACACTGTCAGATCGAGACATATAAACATTCACATGACTTACACTTGACTTGTGATAACCATACTGTCAGATCGGGACATATAAACCTTCACATGACTTACACTCGACTTATAATAACCATATTGTCAGATCAGGACATATAAACCTTCACATGACTTACATTTGACTTGTAATAACCATACTGTCAGATCAGGACATATAAACCTTCACTTGACTTGTAATAACCAGATTGTCAGATCAGGACATATAAACCTTCACATGATTTACACTTGACTTGTAATAACCATACTGTCAGATCAGGACATATAAACCCTCACATGACCTGCACTTGACTTGTAATAACCATACTGTCAGATCAGGACATATAAACCTTCACACGACTTACAATTGACTTGTAATAACCATACTGTCATATCGGGGCACATAAACCTTCACGTGACTTACATTTGACTTGTAATAACCATACTGTAAGATCAGGACATATAAACCTTCACGTGACTTACATTTGACTTGTAATAACCATACTGTCAGATCAGGACATATAAACCTTCACACGACTTACACTTGACTTGTAATAACCATACTGTCATATCGGGGCATATAAACCTTCACGTGACTTACATTTGACTTGTAATAACCATACTGTCAGATCGGGACATATAAACCTTCACGTGACTTACATTTGACTTGTAATAACCATACTGTCATATCAGGACATATAAAACTTCAAGGGCCCTACACCTGACTTGTAATAACCATACTGTCAGATCAGGACATATAAACCTTCACATGACTTACACTTCACTTGTAATAACCATACTGTCAGATCGGGACATATAAACCTTCACGTGACCTACACTTGACTTGTAATAACCATACTGTCAGATCAGGACATAGAAACCTTCACATGATTTAGACTTGACTTGTAATAACCATACTGTCTGATCAGGACATATAAAGCTTCACACGACTTACACTTGACTTGTAATAACCATACTGTCAGATCAGGAAATATAAACCTTCACGTGACCTACACTTGACTTGTAATAACCATATTGTCAGATCAGGACATATAGACCTTCACATGATTTACACTTGACTTTCAATAACCATACTGTCAGATCAGGACATATAAACCTTCACATGACCTACACTTGACTTGTAATACCCATACTGTCAGATCAGGAGATACAAACCTTCACATGACTTACACTTCACTTGTAATAACCATACTGCCAGGTCAGGAGATATAAACCTTCACGTGACTTACATTTGAATTGTAATAACCACACTGTCAGATCGAGACATATAAACATTCACATGACTTACACTTGACTTGTGATAACCATACTGTCAGATCGGGACATATAAACCTTCACATGACTTACACTCGACTTATAATAACCATATTGTCAGATCAGGACATATAAACCTTCACATGACTTACATTTGACTTGTAATAACCATACTGTCAGATCAGGACATATAAACCTTCACTTGACTTGTAATAACCAGATTGTCAGATCAGGACATATAAACCTTCACATGATTTACACTTGACTTGTAATAACCATACTGTCAGATCAGGACATATAAACCCTCACATGACCTGCACTTGACTTGTAATAACCATACTGTCAGATCAGGACATATAAACCTTCACACGACTTACAATTGACTTGTAATAACCATACTGTCATATCGGGGCACATAAACCTTCACGTGACTTACATTTGACTTGCAATAACCATACTGTAAGATCAGGACATATAAACCTTCACGTGACTTACATTTGACTTGTAATAACCATACTGTCAGATCAGGACATATAAACCTTCACATGACTTACACTTCACTTGTAATAACCATACTGTCAGATCGGGACATATAAACCTTCACGTGACCTACACTTGACTTTTAATAACCATACTGTCAGATCAGGACATAGAAACCTTCCCATGATTTAGACTTGACTTGTAATAACCATACTGTCTGATCAGGACATATAAAGCTTCACACAACTTACACTTGACTTGTAATAACCATACTGTCAGATCAGGAAATATAAACCTTCAATTGACTTACACTTGACTTGTAATAACCATATTGCCAGATCAGGACATATAAACCTTCACACGACTTACATTTGACTTTCAATAACCATACTGTCAGATCAGGACATATAAACCTTCACATGACTTACAATTCACTTGTAATAACCATACTGTCAGATCAGGAGATACAAACCTTCACATGACTTACACTTCACTTGTAATAACCATACTGCCAGATCAGGAGATATCAACCTTCACGTGACTTACATTTGAATTGTAATAACCATACTGTCAGATCGGGACATATAAAGCTTCACACAACTTACACTTGACTTGTAATAACCATACTGTCAGATCAGGAAATATAAACCTTCAATTGACTTACACTTGACTTGTAATAACCATATTGTCAGATCAGGACATATAGACCTTCACATGATTTACACTTGACTTTCAATAACCATACTGTCAGATCAGGACATATAAACCTTCACATGACCTACACTTGACTTGTAATAACCATACTGTCAGATCAGGAGATACAAACCTTCACATGACTTACACTTCACTTGTAATAACCATACTGCCAGATCAGGAGATATCAACCTTCACGTGACTTACATTTGAATTGTAATAACCATACTGTCAGATCGGGACATATAAACCTTCACATGACTTACACTCGACTTATAATAACCATATTGTCAGATCAGGACATATAAACCTTCACATGACTTACATTTGACTTGTAATAACCATACTGTCAGATCAGGAGATACAAATCTTCACATGACTTACACCTGACTTGTAATAACCATACTGTCAGATCAGGACATATAAACATTCACATGACTTACACCTGACTTGTAATAACCATACTGTCAGATCAGGACATATAAACCTTCACGTGACTTACACTTGACTTGTAATAACCATACTGTCAGATCAGGACATATAAACCTTCACGTGACCTACACTTGACTTGTTATAACCATACTGTCAGATCAGGTCATATAAACCTTCACACGACTTACACTTGACTTGTAATAACCATACTGTCAGATCAGGACATATAAACCTTCACACGACTTACACTTTACTTATAATAACCATACTGTCAGACTGGGACATATAAACCTTCAAATGACTTACATTTCACTTGTAATAACCATACTGTCAGATCAGGACATATAAACCGTCACGTGACCTACACTTGACTTGTAATAACCATACTGTCAGATCAGGACATATAAACCTTCACATGATTTGGACTTGACTTTTAATAACCATACTGTCAGATCAGGTCATATAAACCTTCACATGAGTTACACTTGACTTGTAATAACCATACTGTCAGATCGGGACATATAAACCTTCACTTGACTTACATTTGACTTGTGATAACCATACTGTCAGATCAGGACATATAAACCTTCACGTGACCTACACTTGACTTGTAATAACCATACTGTCAGATCAGGACATATAAACCTTCACGTGACCTACACTTGACTTGCAATTACCATACTGTCAGATCACGACATACAAGCCTTCACACGACTTACACTTGACTTGTAATAACCATACTGTCAGATCAGGACATATAAACCTTCACTTGACTTGTAATAACCAGATTGTCAGATCAGGACATATAAACCTTCACATGATTTACACTTGACTTGTAATAACCATACTGTCAGATCAGGACATATAAACCCTCACATGACCTGCACTTGACTTGTAATAACCATACTGTCAGATCAGGACATATAAGCCTTCACACGACTTACACTTGACTTGTAATAACCATACTGTCATATCGGGGCATATAAACCTTCACGTGACTTACATTTGACTTGTAATAACCATACTGTCAGATCGGGACATATAAACCTTCACGTGACTTACATTTGACTTGTAATAACCATACTGTCATATCAGGACATATAAAACTTCAAGGGCCCTACACTTGACTTGTAATAACCATACTGTCAGATCAGGACATATAAACCTTCACATGACTTACACTTTACTTGTAATAACCATACTGTCAGATCGGGACATATAAACCTTCACGTGACCTACACTTGACTTGTAATAACCATACTGTCAGATCAGGACATAGAAACCTTCACATGATTTAGACTTGACTTGTAATAACCATACTGTCTGATCAGGACATATAAAGCTTCACGTGACCTACACTTGACTTGTAATAACCACATTGTCAGATCAGGACATATAGACCTTCACATGATTTACACTTGACTTTCAATAACCATACTGTCAGATCAGGACATATAAACCTTCACATGACCTACACTTGACTTGTAATACCCATACTGTCAGATCAGGAGATACAAACCTTCACATGACTTACACTTCACTTGTAATAACCATACTGCTAGATCAGGAGATATAAACGTTCACGTGACTTACATTTGAATTGTAATAACCATACTGTCAGATCAAGAAATATAAACATTCACATGACTTACACTTGACTTGTAATAACCATACTGTCAGATCAGGACATATAAACCTTCACATGACTTACACTCGACTTATAATAACCATATTGTCAGATCAGGACAAATAAACCTTCACATGACTTACATTTGACTTGTAATAACCATACTGTCAGATCAGGACATATAAACCTTCACTTGACTTGTAATAACCAGATTGTCAGATCAGGACATATAAACCTTCACATGATTTACACTTGACTTGTAATAACCATACTGTCAGATCAGGACATATAAACCCTCACATGACCTGCACTTGACTTGTAATAACCATACTGTCAGATCAGGACATATAAACCTTCACACGACTTACACTTGACTTGTAATAACCATACTGTCATATCGGGGCACATAAACCTTCACGTGACTTACATTTGACTTGTAATAACCATACTGTAAGATCAGGACATATAAACCTTCACGTGACTTACATTTGACTTGTAATAACCATACTGTCAGATCAGGACATATAAACCTTCACATGACTTACACTTCAGTTGTAATAACCATACTGTCAGATCGGGACATATAAACCTTCACGTGACCTACACTTGACTTTTAATAACCATACTGTCAGATCAGGACATAGAAACCTTCCCATGATTTAGACTTGACTTGTAATAACCATACTGTCTGATCAGAACATATAAAGCTTCACACAACTTACACTTGACTTGTAATAACCATACTGTCAGATCAGGAAATATAAACCTTCAATTGACTTACACTTGACTTGTAATAACCATATTGTCAGATCAGGACATATAGACCTTCACATGATTTACACTTGACTTTCAATAACCATACTGTCAGATCAGGACATATAAACCTTCACATGACCTACACTTGACTTGTAATAACCATACTGTCAGATCAGGAGATACAAACCTTCACATGACTTACACTTCACTTGTAATAACCATACTGCCAGATCAGGAGATATCAACCTTCACGTGACTTACATTTGAATTGTAATAACCATACTGTCAGATCGGGACATATAAACCTTCACATGACTTACACTCGACTTATAATAACCATATTGCCAGATCAGGACATATAAACCTTCACATGACTTACATTTGACTTGTAATAATCATACTGTCAGATCAGGAGATACAAATCTTCACATGACTTATACCTGACTTGTAATAACCATACTGTCAGATCAGGACATATAAACATTCACATGACTTACACTTGACTTGTAATAACCATACTGTCAGATCAGGACATATAAACCTTCACGTGACCTACACTTGACTTGTTATAACCATACTGTCAGATCAGGTCATATAAACCTTCACACGACTTACACTTGACTTGTAATAACCATACTGTCAGATCAGGACATATAAAGCTTCACACAACTTACACTTGACTTGTAATAACCATACTGTCAGATCAGGAAATATAAACCTTCAATTGACTTACACTTGACTTGTAATAACCATATTGTCAGATCAGGACATATAGACCTTCACATGATTTACACTTGACTTTCAATAACCATACTGTCAGATCAGGACATATAAACCTTCACATGACCTACACTTGACTTGTAATAACCATACTGTCAGATCAGGAGATACAAACCTTCACATGACTTACACTTCACTTGTAATAACCATACTGCCAGATCAGGAGATATCAACCTTCACGTGACTTACATTTGAATTGTAATAACCATACTGTCAGATCGGGACATATAAACCTTCACATGACTTACACTCGACTTATAATAACCATATTGCCAGATCAGGACATATAAACCTTCACATGACTTACATTTGACTTGTAATAATCATACTGTCAGATCAGGAGATACAAATCTTCACATGACTTATACCTGACTTGTAATAACCATACTGTCAGATCAGGACATATAAACATTCACATGACTTACACTTGACTTGTAATAACCATACTGTCAGATCAGGACATATAAACCTTCACGTGACCTACACTTGACTTGTTATAACCATACTGTCAGATCAGGTCATATAAACCTTCACACGACTTACACTTGACTTGTAATAACCATACTGTCAGATCAGGACATATAAACCTTCACACGACTTACACTTTACTTATAATAACCATACTGTCAGACTGGGACATATAAATCTTCAAATGACTTACATTTGACTTGTAATAACCATACTGTCAGATCAGGACATATAAACCTTCACGTGACCTACACTTGACTTGTAATAACCATACTGTCAGATCAGGACATATAAACCTTCACATGATTTGGACTTGACTTTTAATAACCATACTGTCAGATCAGGTCATATAAACCTTCACATGAGTTACACTTGACTTGTAATAACCATACTGTCAGATCGGGACATATAAACCTTCACTTGACTTACATTTGACTTGTGATAACCATACTGTCAGATCAGGACATATAAACCTTCACGTGACCTACACTTGACTTGTAATAACCATACTGTCAGATCAGGACATATAAACCTTCACGTGACCTACACTTGACTTGCAATTACCATACTGTCAGATCACGACATATAAGCCTTCACACGACTTACACTTGACTTGTAATAACCATACTGTCAGATCAGGACATATAAACCTTCACTTGACTTGTAATAACCAGATTGTCAGATCAGGACATATAAACCTTCACATGATTTACACTTGACTTGTAATAACCATACTGTCAGATCAGGACATATAAACCCTCACATGACCTGCACTTGACTTATAATAACCATACTGTCAGATCAGGACATATAAACCTTCACACGACTTACACTTGACTTGTAATAACCATACTGTCATATCGGGGCACATAAACCTTCACGTGACTTACATTTGACTTGTAATAACCATACTGTAAGATCAGGACATATAAACCTTCACGTGACTTACATTTGACTTGTAATAACCATACTGTCAGATCAGGACATATAAACCTTCACATGACTTACAATTCACTTGTAATAACCATACTGTCAGATCGGGACATATAAACCTTCACGTGACCTACACTTGACTTTTAATAACCATACTGTCAGATCAGGACATAGAAACCTTCCCATGATTTAGACTTGACTTGTAATAACCATACTGTCTGATCAGGACATATAAAGCTTCACACAACTTACACTTGACTTGTAATAACCATACTGTCAGATCAGGAAATATAAACCTTCAATTGACTTACACTTGACTTGTAATAACCATATTGCCAGATCAGGACATATAAACCTTCACACGACTTACATTTGACTTTCAATAACCATACTGTCAGATCAGGACATATAAACCTTCACATGACTTACAATTCACTTGTAATAACCATACTGTCAGATCAGGAGATACAAACCTTCACATGACTTACACTTCACTTGTAATAACCATACTGCCAGATCAGGAGATATCAACCTTCACGTGACTTACATTTGAATTGTAATAACCATACTGTCAGATCGGGACATATAAAGCTTCACACAACTTACACTTGACTTGTAATAACCATACTGTCAGATCAGGAAATATAAACCTTCAATTGACTTACACTTGACTTGTAATAACCATATTGTCAGATCAGGACATATAGACCTTCACATGATTTACACTTGACTTTCAATAACCATACTGTCAGATCAGGACATATAAACCTTCACATGACCTACACTTGACTTGTAATAACCATACTGTCAGATCAGGAGATACAAACCTTCACATGACTTACACTTCACTTGTAATAACCATACTGCCAGATCAGGAGATATCAACCTTCACGTGACTTACATTTGAATTGTAATAACCATACTGTCAGATCGGGACATATAAACCTTCACATGACTTACACTCGACTTATAATAACCATATTGTCAGATCAGGACATATAAACCTTCACATGACTTACATTTGACTTGTAATAACCATACTGTCAGATCAGGAGATACAAATCTTCACATGACTTACACCTGACTTGTAATAACCATACTGTCAGATCAGGACATATAAACATTCACATGACTTACACCTGACTTGTAATAACCATACTGTCAGATCAGGACATATAAACCTTCACGTGACTTACACTTGACTTGTAATAACCATACTGTCAGATCAGGACATATAAACCTTCACGTGACCTACACTTGACTTGTTATAACCATACTGTCAGATCAGGTCATATAAACCTTCACACGACTTACACTTGACTTGTAATAACCATACTGTCAGATCAGGACATATAAACCTTCACACGACTTACACTTTACTTATAATAACCATACTGTCAGACTGGGACATATAAACCTTCAAATGACTTACATTTGACTTGTAATAACCATACTGTCAGATCAGGACATATAAACCGTCACGTGACCTACACTTGACTTGTAATAACCATACTGTCAGATCAGGACATATAAACCTTCACATGATTTGGACTTGACTTTTAATAACCATACTGTCAGATCAGGTCATATAAACCTTCACATGAGTTACACTTGACTTGTAATAACCATACTGTCAGATCGGGACATATAAACCTTCACTTGACTTACATTTGACTTGTGATAACCATACTGTCAGATCAGGACATATAAACCTTCACGTGACCTACACTTGACTTGTAATAACCATACTGTCAGATCAGGACATATAAACCTTCACGTGACCTACACTTGAATTGCAATTACCATACTGTCAGATCACGACATACAAGCCTTCACACGACTTACACTTGACTTGTAATAACCATACTGTCAGATCAGGACATATAAACCTTCACTTGACTTGTAATAACCAGATTGTCAGATCAGGACATATAAACCTTCACATGATTTACACTTGACTTGTAATAACCATACTGTCAGATCAGGACATATAAACCCTCACATGACCTGCACTTGACTTGTAATAACCATACTGTCAGATCAGGACATATAAGCCTTCACACGACTTACACTTGACTTGTAATAACCATACTGTCATATCGGGGCATATAAACCTTCACGTGACTTACATTTGACTTGTAATAACCATACTGTCAGATCGGGACATATAAACCTTCACGTGACTTACATTTGACTTGTAATAACCATACTGTCATATCAGGACATATAAAACTTCAAGGGCCCTACACCTGACTTGTAATAACCATACTGTCAGATCAGGACATATAAACCTTCACATGACTTACACTTTACTTGTAATAACCATACTGTCAGATCGGGACATATAAACCTTCACGTGACCTACACTTGACTTGTAATAACCATACTGTCAGATCAGGACATAGAAACCTTCACATGATTTAGACTTGACTTGTAATAACCATACTGTCTGATCAGGACATATAAAGCTTCACACGACTTACACTTGACTTGTAATAACCATACTGTCAGATCAGGAAATATAAACCTTCACGTGACCTACACTTGACTTGTAATAACCATATTGTCAGATCAGGACATATAGACCTTCACATGATTTACACTTGACTTTCAATAACCATACTGTCAGATCAGGACATATAAACCTTCACATGACCTACACTTGACTTGTAATACCCATACTGTCAGATCAGGAGATACAAACCTTCACATGACTTACACTTCACTTGTAATAACCATACTGCCAGATCAGGAGATATAAACCTTCACGTGACTTACATTTGAATTGTAATAACCATACTGTCAGATCAAGACATATAAACATTCACATGACTTACACTTGACTTGTAATAACCATACTGTCAGATCGGGACATATAAACCTTCACATGACTTACACTCGACTTATAATAACCATATTGTCAGATCAGGACAAATAAACCTTCACATGACTTACATTTGACTTGTAATAACCATACTGTCAGATCAGGACATATAAACCTTCACTTGACTTGTAATAACCAGATTGTCAGATCAGGACATATAAACCTTCACATGATTTACACTTGACTTGTAATAACCATACTGTCAGATCAGGACATATAAACCCTCACATGACCTGCACTTGACTTGTAATAACCATACTGTCAGATCAGGACATATAAACCTTCACACGACTTACACTTGACTTGTAATAACCATACTGTCATATCGGGGCACATAAACCTTCACGTGACTTACATTTGACTTGTAATAACCATACTGTAAGATCAGGACATATAAACCTTCACGTGACTTACATTTGACTTGTAATAACCATACTGTCAGATCAGGACATATAAACCTTCACATGACTTACACTTCAGTTGTAATAACCATACTGTCAGATCGGGACATATAAACCTTCACGTGACCTACACTTGACTTTTAATAACCATACTGTCAGATCAGGACATAGAAACCTTCCCATGATTTAGACTTGACTTGTAATAACCATACTGTCTGATCAGAACATATAAAGCTTCACACAACTTACACTTGACTTGTAATAACCATATTGTCAGATCAGGACATATAGACCTTCACATGATTTACACTTGACTTTCAATAACCATACTGTCAGATCAGGACATATAAACCTTCACATGACCTACACTTGACTTGTAATAACCATACTGTCAGATCAGGAGATACAAACCTTCACATGACTTACACTTCACTTGTAATAACCATACTGCCAGATCAGGAGATATCAACCTTCACGTGACTTACATTTGAATTGTAATAACCATACTGTCAGATCGGGACATATAAACCTTCACATGACTTACACTCGACTTATAATAACCATATTGCCAGATCAGGACATATAAACCTTCACATGACTTACATTTGACTTGTAATAATCATACTGTCAGATCAGGAGATACAAATCTTCACATGACTTATACCTGACTTGTAATAACCATACTGTCAGATCAGGACATATAAACATTCACATGACTTACACTTGACTTGTAATAACCATACTGTCAGATCAGGACATATAAACCTTCACGTGACCTACACTTGACTTGTTATAACCATACTGTCAGATCAGGTCATATAAACCTTCACACGACTTACACTTGACTTGTAATAACCATACTGTAAGATCAGGACATATAAACCTTCACACGACTTACACTTTACTTATAATAACCATACTGTCAGACTGGGACATATAAATCTTCAAATGACTTACATTTGACTTGTAATAACCATACTGTCAGATCAGGACATATAAACCGTCACGTGACCTACACTTGACTTGTAATAACCATACTGTCAGATCAGGACATATAAACCTTCACATGATTTGGACTTGACTTTTAATAACCATACTGTCAGATCAGGTCATATAAACCTTCACATGAGTTACATTTGACTTGTAATAACCATACTGTCAGATCGGGACATATAAACCTTCACTTGACTTACATTTGACTTGTGATAACCATACTGTCAGATCAGGACATATAAACCTTCACGTGACCTACACTTGACTTGTAATAACCATACTGTCAGATCAGGACATATAAACCTTCACGTGACCTACACTTGACTTGCAATTACCATACTGTCAGATCACGACATACAAGCCTTCACACGACTTACACTTGACTTGTAATAACCATACTGTCAGATCAGGACATATAAACCTTCACTTGACTTGTAATAACCAGATTGTCAGATCAGGACATATAAACCTTCACATGATTTACACTTGACTTGTAATAACCATACTGTCAGATCAGGACATATAAACCCTCACATGACCTGCACTTGACTTGTAATAACCATACTGTCAGATCAGGACATATAAGCCTTCACACGACTTACACTTGACTTGTAATAACCATACTGTCATATCGGGGCATATAAACCTTCACGTGACTTACATTTGACTTGTAATAACCATACTGTCAGATCGGGACATATAAACCTTCACGTGACTTACATTTGACTTGTAATAACCATACTGTCATATCAGGACATATAAAACTTCAAGGGCCCTACACCTGACTTGTAATAACCATACTGTCAGATCAGGACATATAAACCTTCACATGACTTACACTTTACTTGTAATAACCATACTGTCAGATCGGGACATATAAACCTTCACGTGACCTACACTTGACTTGTAATAACCATACTGTCAGATCAGGACATAGAAACCTTCACATGATTTAGACTTGACTTGTAATAACCATACTGTCTGATCAGGACATATAAAGCTTCACACGACTTACACTTGACTTGTAATAACCATACTGTCAGATCAGGAAATATAAACCTTCACGTGACCTACACTTGACTTGTAATAACCATATTGTCAGATCAGGACATATAGACCTTCACATGATTTACACTTGACTTTCAATAACCATACTGTCAGATCAGGACATATAAACCTTCACATGACCTACACTTGACTTGTAATACCCATACTGTCAGATCAGGAGATACAAACCTTCACATGACTTACACTTCACTTGTAATAACCATACTGCCAGATCAGGAGATATAAACCTTCACGTGACTTACATTTGAATTGTAATAACCATACTGTCAGATCAAGACATATAAACATTCACATGACTTACACTTGACTTGTAATAACCATACTGTCAGATCGGGACATATAAACCTTCACATGACTTACACTCGACTTATAATAACCATATTGTCAGATCAGGACAAATAAACCTTCACATGACTTACATTTGACTTGTAATAACCATACTGTCAGATCAGGACATATAAACCTTCACTTGACTTGTAATAACCAGATTGTCAGATCAGGACATATAAACCTTCACATGATTTACACTTGACTTGTAATAACCATACTGTCAGATCAGGACATATAAACCCTCACATGACCTGCACTTGACTTGTAATAACCATACTGTCAGATCAGGACATATAAACCTTCACACGACTTACACTTGACTTGTAATAACCATACTGTAATATCGGGGCACATAAACCTTCACGTGACTTACATTTGACTTGTAATAACCATACTGTAAGATCAGGACATATAAACCTTCACGTGACTTACATTTGACTTGTAATAACCATACTGTCAGATCAGGACATATAAACCTTCACATGACTTACACTTCAGTTGTAATAACCATACTGTCAGATCGGGACATATAAACCTTCACGTGACCTACACTTGACTTTTAATAACCATACTGTCAGATCAGGACATAGAAACCTTCCCATGATTTAGACTTGACTTGTAATAACCATACTGTCTGATCAGAACATATAAAGCTTCACACAACTTACACTTGACTTGTAATAACCAGATTGTCAGATCAGGACATATAAACCTTCACATGATTTACACTTGACTGTTAATAACCATACTGTCAGATCAGGACATATAAACCCTCACATGACCTGCACTTGACTTATAATAACCATACTGTCAGATCAGGACATATAAACCTTCACACGACTTACACTTGACTTGTAATAACCATACTGTCATATCGGGGCACATAAACCTTCACGTGACTTACATTTGACTTGTAATAACCATACTGTAAGATCAGGACATATAAACCTTCACGTGACTTACATTTGACTTGTAATAACCATACTGTCAGATCAGGACATATAAACCTTCACATGACTTACAATTCACTTGTAATAACCATACTGTCAGATCGGGACATATAAACCTTCACGTGACCTACACTTGACTTTTAATAACCATACTGTCAGATCAGGACATAGAAACCTTCCCATGATTTAGACTTGACTTGTAATAACCATACTGTCTGATCAGGACATATAAAGCTTCACACAACTTACACTTGACTTGTAATAACCATACTGTCAGATCAGGAAATATAAACCTTCAATTGACTTACACTTGACTTGTAATAACCATATTGTCAGATCAGGACATATAGACCTTCACATGATTTACACTTGACTTTCAATAACCATACTGTCAGATCAGGACATATAAACCTTCACATGACCTACACTTGACTTGTAATAACCATACTGTCAGATCAGGAGATACAAACCTTCACATGACTTACACTTCACTTGTAATAACCATACTGCCAGATCAGGAGATATCAACCTTCACGTGACTTACATTTGAATTGTAATAACCATACTGTCAGATCGAGACATATAAACCTTCACATGACTTACACTCGACTTATAATAACCATATTGTCAGATCAGGACATATAAACCTTCACATGACTTACATTTGACTTGTAATAACCATACTGTCAGATCAGGAGATACAAATCTTCACATGACTTACACCTGACTTGTAATAACCATACTGTCAGATCAGGACATATAAACATTCACATGACTTACACCTGACTTGTAATAACCATACTGTCAGATCAGGACATATAAACCTTCACGTGACTTACACTTGACTTGTAATAACCATACTGTCAGATCAGGACATATAAACCTTCACGTGACCTACACTTGACTTGTTATAACCATACTGTCAGATCAGGTCATATAAACCTTCACACGGTTTACACTTGACTTGTAATAACCATACTGTCAGATCAGGACATATAAACCTTCACACGACTTACACTTTACTTATAATAACCATACTGTCAGACTGGGACATATAAACCTTCGAATGACTTACATTTGACTTGTAATAACCATACTGTCAGATCAGGACATATAAACCTTCACGTGACCTACACTTGACTTGTAATAACCATACTGTCAGATCAGGACATATAAACCTTCACGTGATTTGGACTTGACTTTTAATAACCATACTGTCAGATCAGGTCATATAAACCTTCACATGAGTTACACTTGACTTGTAATAACCATACTGTCAGATCGGGACATATAAACCTTCACTTGACTTACATTTGACTTGTGATAACCATACTGTCAGATCAGGACATATAAACCTTCACGTGACCTACACTTGACTTGTAATAACCATACTGTCAGATCAGGACATATAAACCTTCACGTGACCTACACTTGACTTGCAATTACCATACTGTCAGATCACGACATATAAGCCTTCACACGACTTACACTTGACTTGTAATAACCATACTGTCAGATCAGGACATATAAACCTTCACTTGACTTGTAATAACCAGATTGTCAGATCAGGACATATAAACCTTCATATGATTTACACTTGACTTGTAATAACCATACTGTCAGATCAGGACATATAAACCCTCACATGACCTGCACTTGACTTGTAATAAACATACTGTCAGATCAGGACATATAAGCCTTCACACGACTTACACTTGACTTGTAATAACCATACTGTCATATCGGGGCATATAAACCTTCACGTGACTTACATTTGACTTGCATTAACCATACTGTCAGATCGGGACATATAAACCTTCAAGTGACTTACATTTGACTTGTAATAACCATACTGTCATATCAGGACATATAAAACTTCAAGGGCCCTACACCTGACTTGTAATAACCATACTGTCAGATCAGGACATATAAACCTTCACATGACTTACACTTCACTTGTAATAACCATACTGTCAGATCGGGACATATAAACCTTCACGTGACCTACACTTGACTTGTAATAACCATACTGTCAGATCAGGACATAGAAACCTTCACATGATTTACACTTGACTTGTAATAACCATACTGTCAGATCAGGACATATAAACCCTCACATGACCTGCACTTGACTTGTAATAATCATACTGTCAGATCAGGACATATAAACCTTCACACGACTTACACTTGACTTGTAATAACCATACTGTCATATCGGGGCACATAAACCTTCACGTGACTTACATTTGACTTGTAATAACCATACTGTAAGATCAGGACATATAAACCTTCACGTGACTTACATTTGACTTGTAATAACCATACTGTCAGATCAGGACATATAAACCTTCACATGACTTACAATTCACTTGTAATAACCATACTGTCAGATCGGGACATATAAACCTTCACGTGACCTACACTTGACTTTTAATAACCATACTGTCAGATCAGGACATAGAAACCTTCCCATGATTTAGACTTGACTTGTAATAACCATACTGTCTGATCAGGACATATAAAGCTTCACACAACTTACACTTGACTTGTAATAACCATACTGTCAGATCAGGAAATATAAACCTTCAATTGACTTACACTTGACTTGTAATAACCATATTGTCAGATCAGGACATATAGACCTTCACATGATTTACACTTGACTTTCAATAACCATACTGTCAGATCAGGACATATAAACCTTCACATGACCTACACTTGACTTGTAATAACCATGCTGTCAGATCAGGAGATACAAACCTTCACATGACTTACACTTCACTTGTAATAACCATACTGCCAGATCAGGAGATATCAACCTTCACGTGACTTACATTTGAATTGTAATAACCATACTGTCAGATCGGGACATATAAACCTTCACATGACTTACACTCGACTTATAATAACCATATTGTCAGATCAGGACATATAAACCTTCACATGACTTACATTTGACTTGTAATAACCATACTGTCAGATCAGGAGATACAAATCTTCACATGACTTACACCTGACTTGTAATAACCATACTGTCAGATCAGGACATATAAACATTCACATGACTTACACCTGACTTGAAATAACCATACTGTCAGATCAGGACATATAAACCTTCACGTGACTTACACTTGACTTGTAATAACCATACTGTCAGATCAGGACATATAAACCTTCACGTGACCTACACTTGACTTGTTATAACCATACTGTCAGATCAGGTCATATAAACCTTCACACGACTTACACTTGACTTGTAATAACCATACTGTCAGATCAGGACATATAAACCTTCACACGACTTACACTTTACTTATAATAACCATACTGTCAGACTGGGACATATAAACCTTCAAATGACTTACATTTGACTTGTAATAACCATACTGTCAGATCAGGACATATAAACCGTCACGTGACCTACACTTGACTTGTAATAACCATACTGTCAGATCAGGACATATAAACCTTCACATGATTTGGACTTGACTTTTAATTACCATACTGTCAGATCAGGTCATATAAACCTTCACATGAGTTACACTTGACTTGTAATAACCATACTGTCAGATCGGGACATATAAACCTTCACTTCACTTACATTTGACTTGTGATAACCATACTGTCAGATCAGGACATATAAACCTTCACGTGACCTACACTTGACTTGTAATAACCATACTGTCAGATCAGGACATATAAACCTTCACGTGACCTACACTTGACTTGCAATTACCATACTGTCAGATCACGACATATAAGCCTTCACACGACTTACACTTGACTTGTAATAACCATACTGTCAGATCAGGACATATGAACCTTCAGTTGACTTGTAATGACCAGATTGTCAGATCAGGACATATAAACCTTCACATGATTTACACTTGACTTGTAATAACCATACTGTCAGATCAGGACATATAAACCCACACATGACCTGCACTTGACTTGTCATAACCATACTGTCAGATCAGGACATATAAGCCTTCACACGACTTACACTTGACTTGTAATAACCATACTGTCATATCGGGGCATATAAACCTTCACGTGACTTACATTTGACTTGTAATAACCATACTGTCAGATCGGGACATATAAACCTTCACGTGACTTACATTTGACTTGTAATAACCATACTGTCATATCAGGACATATAAAACTTCAAGGGCCCTACACCTGACTTGTAATAACCATACTGTCAGATCAGGACATATAAACCTTCACATGACTTACACTTCACTTGTAATAACCATACTGTCAGATCGGGACATATAAACCTTCACGTGACCGACACTTGACTTGTAATAACCATACTGTCAGATCAGGACATAGAAACCTTCACATGATTTAGACTTGACTTGTAATAACCATACTGTCTGATCAGGACATATAAAGCTTCACACGACTTACACTTGACTTGTAATAACCATACTGTCAGATCAGGAAATATAAACCTTCACGTGACCTACACTTGACTTGTAATAACCATATTGTCAGATCAGGACATAGAGACCTTCACATGATTTACACTTGACTTTCAATAACCATACTGTCAGATCAGGACATATAAACCTTCACATGACCTACACTTGACTTGTAATACCCATACTGTCAGATCAGTAGATACAAACCTTCACATGACTTACACTTCACTTGTAATAACCATACTGCCAGATCAGGAGATATAAACCTTCACGTGACTTACATTTGAATTGTAATAACCATACTGTCAGATCAAGACATATAAACATTCACATGACTTACACTTGACTTGTAATAACCATACTGTCAGATCGGGACATATAAACCTTCACATGACTTACACTCGACTTATAATAACCATATTGTCAGATCAGGACATATAAACCTTCACATGACTTACATTTGACTTGTAATAACCATACTGTCAGATCAGGACATATAAACCTTCACTTGACTTGTAATAACCAGATTGTCAGATCAGGACATATAAACCTTCACATGATTTACACTTGACTTGTAATAACCTTACTGTCAGATCAGGACATATAAACCCTCACATGACCTGCACTTGACTTGTAATAACCATACTGTCAGATCAGGACATATAAACCTTCACACGACTTACACTTGACTTGTAATAACCATACTGTCATATCGGGGCACATAAACCTTCACGTGACTTACATTTGACTTGTAATAACCATACTGTAAGATCAGGACATATAAACCTTCACGTGACTTACATTTGACTTGTAATAACCATACTGTCAGATCAGGACATATAAACCTTCACATGACTTACACTTCACTTGTAATAACCATACTGTCAGATCGGGACATATAAACCTTCACGTGACCTAAACTTGACTTTTAATAACCATACTGTCAGATCAGGACATAGAAACCTTCCCATGATTTAGACTTGACTTGTAATAACCATACTGTCTGATCAGGACATATAAAGCTTCACACAACTTAAACTTGACTTGTAATAACCATACTGTCAGATCAGGAAATATAAACCTTCAATTGACTTACACTTGACTTGTAATAACCATATTGCCAGATCAAGACATATAAACCTTCACACGACTTACATTTGACTTTCAATAACCATACTGTCAGATCAGGACATATAAACCTTCACATGACTTACAATTCACTTGTAATAACCATACTGTCAGATCAGGAGATACAAACCTTCACATGACTTACACTTCACTTGTAATAACCATACTGCCAGATCAGGAGATATCAACCTTCACGTGACTTACATTTGAATTGTAATAACCATACTGTCAGATCGGGACATATAAAGCTTCACACAACTTACACTTGACTTGTAATAACCATACTGTCAGATCAGGAAATATAAACCTTCAATTGACTTACACTTGACTTGTAATAACCATATTGTCAGATCAGGACATATAGACCTTCACATGATTTACACTTGACTTTCAATAACCATACTGTCAGATCAGGACATATAAACCTTCACATGACCTACACTTGACTTGTAATAACCATACTGTCAGATCAGGAGATACAAACCTTCACATGACTTACACTTCACTTGTAATAACCATACTGCCAGATCAGGAGATATCAACCTTCACGTGACTTACATTTGAATTGTAATAACCATACTGTCAGATCGGGACATATAAACCTTCACATGACTTACACTCGACTTATAATAACCATATTGTCAGATCAGGACATAAAAAACTTCACATGACTTACATTTGACTTGTAATAACCATACTGTCAGATCAGGAGATACAAATCTTCACATGACTTACACCTGACTTGTAATAACCATACTGTCAGATCAGGACATATAAACATTCACATGACTTACACCTGACTTGTAATAACCATACTGTCAGATCAGGACATATAAACCTTCACGTGACTTACACTTGACTTGTAATAACCATACTGTCAGATCAGGACATAAAAACCTTCACGTGACCTACACTTGACTTGTTATAACCATACTGTCAGATCAGGTCATATAAACCTTCACACGACTTACACTTGACTTGTAATAACCATACTGTCAGATCAGGACATATAAACCTTCACACGACTTACACTTTGCTTATAATAACCATACTGTCAGACTGGGACATATAAACCTTCAAATGACTTACATTTGACTTGTAATAACCATACTGTCAGATCAGGACATATAAACCGTCACGTGACCAACACTTGACTTGTAATAACCATACTGTCAGATCAGGACATATAAACCTTCACATGATTTGGACTTGACTTTTAATAACCATACTGTCAGATCAGGTCATATAAACCTTCACATGAGTTACACTTGACTTGTAATAACCATACTGTCAGATCGGGACATATAAACCTTCACTTGACTTACATTTGACTTGTGATAACCATACTGTCAGATCAGGACATATAAACCTTCACGTGACCTACACTTGACTTGTAATAACCATACTGTCAGATCAGGACATATAAACCTTCACGTGACCTACACTTGACTTGCAATTACCATACTGTCAGATCACGACATATAAGCCTTCACACGACTTACACTTGACTTGTAATAACCATACTGTCAGATCAGGACATATAAACCTTCACTTGACTTGTAATAACCAGATTGTCAGATCAGGACATATAAACCTTCACATGATTTACACTTGACTTGTAATAACCATACTGTCAGATCAGGACATATAAACCCTCACATGACCTGCACTTGACTTATAATAACCATACTGTCAGATCAGGACATATAAGCCTTCACACGACTTACACCTGACTTGTAATAACCATACTGTCAGATCAGGACATATAAACATTCACGTGACTTACATTTGAATTGTAATAACCATACTGTCAGATCGGGACATATAAAGCTTCACACAACTTACACTTGACTTGTAATAACCATACTGTCAGATCAGGAAATATAAACCTTCAATTGACTTACACTTGACTTGTAATAACCATATTGTCAGATCAGGACATATAGACCTTCACATGATTTACACTTGACTTTCAATAACCATACTGTCAGATCAGGACATATAAACCTTCACATGACCTACACTTGACTTGTAATAACCATACTGTCAGATCAGGAGATACAAACCTTCACATGACTTACACTTCACTTGTAATAACCATACTGCCAGATCAGGAGATATCAACCTTCACGTGACTTACATTTGAATTGTAATAACCATACTGTCAGATCGGGACATATAAACCTTCACATGACTTACACTCGACTTATAATAACCATATTGTCAGATCAGGACATATAAACCTTCACATGACTTACATTTGACTTGTAATAACCATACTGTCAGATCAGGAGATACAAATCTTCACATGACTTACACCTGACTTGTAATAACCATACTGTCAGATCAGGACATATAAACATTCACATGACTTACACCTGACTTGTAATAACCATACTGTCAGATCAGGACATATAAACCTTCACGTGACTTACACTTGACTTGTAATAACCATACTGTCAGATCAGGACATATAAACCTTCACGTGACCTACACTTGACTTGCAATTACCATACTGTCAGATCACGACATATAAGCCTTCACACGACTTACACTTGACTTGTAATAACCATACTGTCAGATCAGGACATATAAACCTTCACTTGACTTGTAATAACCAGATTGTCAGATCAGGACATATAAACCTTCACATGATTTACACTTGACTTGTAATAACCATACTGTCAGATCAGGACATATAAACCCTCACATGACCTGCACTTGACTTATAATAACCATACTGTCAGATCAGGACATATAAGCCTTCACACGACTTACACTTGACTTGTAATAACCATACTGTCATATCGGGGCACATAAACCTTCACGTGACTTACATTTGACTTGTAATAACCATACTGTAAGATCAGGACATATAAACCTTCACGTGACTTACATTTGACTTGTAATAACCATACTGTCAGATCAGGACATATAAACCTTCACATGACTTACAATTCACTTGTAATAACCATACTGTCAGATCGGGACATATAAACCTTCACGTGACCTACACTTGACTTTTAATAACCATACTGTCAGATCAGGACATAGAAACCTTCCCATGATTTAGACTTGACTTGTAATAACCATACTGTCTGATCAGGACATATAAAGCTTCACACAACTTACACTTGACTTGTAATAACCATACTGTCAGATCAGGAAATATAAACCTTCAATTGACTTACACTTGACTTGTAATAACCATATTGTCAGATCAGGACATATAGACCTTCACATGATTTACACTTGACTTTCAATAACCATACTGTCAGATCAGGACATATAAACCTTCACATGACCTACACTTGACTTGTAATAACCATACTGTCAGATCAGGAGATACAAACCTTCACATGACTTACACTTCACTTGTAATAACCATACTGCCAGATCAGCAGATATCAACCTTCACGTGACTTACATTTGAATTGTAATAACCATACTGTCAGATCGAGACATATAAACCTTCACATGACTTACACTCGACTTATAATAACCATATTGTCAGATCAGGACATATAAACCTTCACATGACTTACATTTGACTTGTAATAACCATACTGTCAGATCAGGAGATACAAATCTTCACATGACTTACACCTGACTTGTAATAACCATACTGTCAGATCAGGACATATAAACATTCACATGACTTACACCTGACTTGTAATAACCATACTGTCAGATCAGGACATATAAACCTTCACGTGACTTACACTTGACTTGTAATAACCATACTGTCAGATCAGGACATATAAACCTTCACGTGACCTACACTTGACTTGTTATAACCATACTGTCAGATCAGGTCATATAAACCTTCACACGGTTTACACTTGACTTGTAATAACCATACTGTCAGATCAGGACATATAAACCTTCACACGACTTACACTTTACTTATAATAACCATACTGTCAGACTGGGACATATAAACCTTCAAATGACTTACATTTGACTTGTAATAACCATACTGTCAGATCAGGACATATAAACTTTCACTTGACCTACACTTGACTTGTAATAACCATACTGTCAGATCAGGACATATAAACCTTCACGTGATTTGGACTTGACTTTTAATAACCATACTGTCAGATCAGGTCATATAAACCTTCACATGAGTTACACTTGACTTGTAATAACCATACTGTCAGATCGGGACATATAAACCTTCACTTGACTTACATTTGACTTGTGATAACCATACTGTCAGATCAGGACATATAAACCTTCACGTGACCTACACTTGACTTGTAATAACCATACTGTCAGATCAGGACATATAAACCTTCACGTGACCTACACCTGACTTGCAATTACCATACTGTCAGATCACGACATATAAGCCTTCACACGACTTACACTTGACTTGTAATAACCATACTGTCAGATCAGGGCATATAAACCTTCACTTGACTTGTAATAACCAGATTGTCAGATCAGGACATATAAACCTTCACATGATTTACACTTGACTTGTAATAACCATACTGTCAGATCAGGACATATAAACCCTCACATGACCTGCACTTGACTTGTAATAACCATACTGTCAGATCAGGACATATAAGCCTTCACACGACTTACACTTGACTGGTATTAACCATACTGTCAGATCGGGACATATAAACCTTCACGTGACTTACATTTGACTTGTAATAACCATACTGTCATATCAGGACATATAAAACTTCAAGGGCCTACACCTGACTTGTAATAACCATACTGTCAGATCAGGTCATATAAACCTTCACATGACTTACACTTCACTTGTAATAACCATACTGTCAGTTCGGGACATATAAACCTTCACGTGACCTACACTTGACTTGTAATAACCATACTGTCAGATCAGGACATAGAAACCTTCACATGATTTAGACTTGACTTGTAATAACCATACTGTCTGATCAGGACATATAAAGCTTCACACGACTTACACTTGACTTGTAATAACCATACTGTCAGATCAGGAAATATAAACCTTCACGTGACCTACACTTGACTTGTAATAACCATATTGTCAGATCAGGACATATAGACCTTCACATGATTTACACTTGACTTTCAATAACCATACTGTCAGATCAGGACATATAAACCTTCACATGACCTACACTTGACTTGTAATAACCATACTGTCAGATCAGGAGATACAAACCTTCACATGACTTACACTTCACTTGTAATAACCATACTGCCAGATCAGGAGATATAAACCTTCACGTGACTTACATTTGAATTGTAATAGCCATACTGTCAGATCAAGACATATAAACCTTCAATTGACTTACACTTGACTTGTAATAACCATACTGTCTGATCAGGACATATAAAGCTTCACACGACTTACACTTGACTTGTAATAACCATACTGTCAGATCAGGAAATATAAACCTTCACGTGACCTACACTTGACTTGTAATAACCATATTGTCAGATCAGGACATATAGACCTTCACATGATTTACACTTGACTTTCAATAACCATACTGTCAGATCAGGACATATAAACCTTCACATGACCTACACTTGACTTGTAATACCCATACTGTCAGATCAGGAGATACAAACCTTCACATGACTTACACTTCACTTGTAATAACCATACTGCCAGATCAGGAGATATAAACCTTCACGTGACTTACATTTGAATTTTAATAACCATACTGTCAGATCAAGACATATAAACCTTCAATTGACTTACACTTGACTTGTAATAACCATATTGTCAGATCAGGACATATAAACATTCACATGACTTACACTTGACTTGTAATAACCATACTGTCAGATCGGGACATATAAACCTTCACATGACTTACACTCGACTTATAATAACCATATTGTCAGATCAGGACATATAAACCTTCACATGACTTACATTTGACTTGTAATAACCATACTGTCAGATCAGGAGATACAAACCTTCACATGACTTACACCTGACTTGTAATAACCATACTGTCAGATCAGGACATATAAACCTTCACGTGACTTACACTTGACTTGTAATAACCATACTGTCAGATCAGGACATATAAACCTTCACGTGACCTACACTTGACTTGTTATAACCATACTGTCAGATCAGGTCATATAAACCTTCACACGACTTACACTTGACTTGTAATAACCATACTGTCAGATCGGGACATATAAACCTTCACGTGACTTAAATTTTACTTGTAATAACCATACTGTCAGATCAGGACATATAAACCTTCACACGACTTACACTTGACTTATAATAACCATACTGTCAGACTGGGACATATAAAACTTCAAATGACTTACATTTGACTTGTAATAACCATACTGTCAGATCAGGACATATAAACCTTCACGTGACCTACACTTGACTTGTAATAACCATACTGTCAGATCAGGACATATAAACCTTCACATGATTTAGACTTGACTTTTAATAACCATACTGTCAGATCAGGTCATATAAACCTTCACATGACTTACACTTGACTTGTAATAACCATACTGTCAGATCGGGACATATAAACCTTCACGTGACTTACATTTGACTTGTAATAACCATACTGTCAGATCAGGACATATAAACCTTCACGTGACCTACACTTGACTTGTAATAACCATACTGTCAGATCAGGAGATATAAACCTTCACGTGACCTACACTTGACTTGCAATTACCATACTGTCAGATCAGGACATATAAGCCTTCACACGACTTACACTTGACTTGTAATAACAATACTGTCAGATCAGGACATATAAACCTTCACTTGACTTGTAATAACCAGATTGTCAGATCAGGACATATAAACCTTCACATGACTTACAATTCACTTGTAATAACCATACTGTCAGATCGGGACATATAAACCTTCACGTGACCTACACTTGACTTGTAATAACCATACTGTCTGATCAGGACATATAAAGCTTCACACGACTTACACTTGACTTGTAATAACCATACTGTCAGATCAGGAAATATAAACCTTCACGTGACCTAC
The DNA here is from genome assembly GCF_029633865.1 of Lampris incognitus. Taxonomy (NCBI): domain Eukaryota; kingdom Metazoa; phylum Chordata; class Actinopteri; order Lampriformes; family Lampridae; genus Lampris; species Lampris incognitus. The sequence goes on from NC_079212.1 coordinate 72,053,827, forward strand.
ACTTGACTTGTAATAACCATATTGTCAGATCAGGACATATAGACCTTCACATGATTTACACTTGACTTTCAATAACCATACTGTCAGATCAGGACATATAAACCTTCACATGACCTACACTTGACTTGTAATAACCATACTGTCAGATCAGGAGATACAAACCTTCACATGACTTACACTTCACTTGTAATAACCATACTGCCAGATCAGGAGATATAAACCTTCACGTGACTTACATTTGAATTGTAATAGCCATACTGTCAGATCAAGACATATAAACCTTCAATTGACTTACACTTGACTTGTAATAACCATATTGTCAGATCAGGACATATAAACATTCACATGACTTACACTTGACCTGTAATAACCATACTGTCAGATCGGGACATATAAACCTTCACATGACTTACACTCGACTTATAATAACCATATTGTCAGATCAGGATATATAAACCTTCACATGACTTACATTTGACTTGTAATAACCATACTGTCAGATCAGGAGATACAAACCTTCACATGACTTACACCTGACTTGTAATAACCATACTGTCAGATCAGGACATATAAACCTTCACGTGACTTACACTTGACTTGTAATAACCATACTGTCAGATCAGGACATATAAACCTTCACGTGACCTACACTTGACTTGTAATAACCATACTGTCAGATCGGGACATATAAACCTTCACGTGACTTAAATTTTACTTGTAATAACCATACTGTCAGATCAGGACATATAAACCTTCACACGACTTACACTTGACTTATAATAACCATACTGTCAGACTGGGACATATAAACCTTCAATTGACTTACATTTGACTTGTAATAACCATACTGTCAGATCAGGACATATAAACCTTCACGTGACCTACACTTGACTTGTAATAACCATACTGTCAGATCAGGACATATAAACCTTCACATGATTTAGACTTGACTTTTAATAACCATACTGTCAGATCAGGTCATATAAACCTTCACATGACTTACACTTGACTTGTAATAACCATACTGTCAGATCGGAACATATAAACCTTCACGTGACTTACATTTGACTTGTAATAACCATACTGTCAGATCAGGACATATAAACCTTCACGTGACCTACACTTGACTTGTAATAACCATACTGTCAGATCAGGAGATATAAACCTTCACGTGACCTACACTTGACTTGCAATTACCATACTGTCAGATCACGACATATAAGCCTTCACACGACTTACACTTGACTTGTAATAACAATACTGTCAGATCAGGACATATAAACCTTCACTTGACTTGTAATAACCAGATTGTCAGATCAGGACATATAAACCTTCACATGATTTACACTTGACTTGTAATAACCATACTGTCAGATCAGGACATATAAACCCTCACATGACCTGCACTTGACTTGTAATAACCATACTGTCAGATCAGGACATATAAACCTTCACACGACTTACACTTGACTTGTAATAACCATACTGTCATATCGGGGCATATAAACCTTCACGCGACTTACATTTGACTTGTAATAACCATATTGTAAGATCAGGACATATAAACTTTCACGTGACTTATATTTGACTTGTAATAACCGTACTGTCATATCAGGACATATAAAACTTCAAGGGCCCTACACTTGACTTGTAATAACCATACTGTCAGATCAGGACATATAAACCTTCACATGACTTACACTTCACTTGTAATAACCATACTGTCAGATCGGGACATATAAACCTTCACGTGACCTACACTTGACTTGTAATAACCATACTGTCTGATCAGGACATATAAAGCTTCACACGACTTACACTTGACTTGTAATAACCATACTGTCAGATCAGGAAATATAAACCTTCACGTGACCTACACTTGACTTGTAATAACCATATTGTCAGATCAGGACATATAGACCTTCACATGATTTACACTTGACTTTCAATAACCATACTGTCAGATCAGGACATATAAACCTTCACATGACCTACACTTGACTTGTAATAACCATACTGTCAGATCAGGAGATACAAACCTTCACATGACTTACACTTCACTTGTAATAACCATACTGCCAGATCAGGAGATACAAACCTTCACGTGACTTACATTTGAATTGTAATAGCCATACTGTCAGATCAAGACATACAAACCTTCACGTGACTTACATTTGAATTGTAATAGCCATACTGTCAGATCAAGACATATAAACCTTCAATTGACTTACACTTGACTTGTAATAACCATACTGTCTGATCAGGACATATAAAGCTTCACACGACTTACACTTGACTTGTAATAACCATACTGTCAGATCAGGAAATATAAACCTTCACGTGACCTACACTTGACTTGTAATAACCATATTGTCAGATCAGGACATATAGACCTTCACATGATTTACACTTGACTTTCAATAACCATACTGTCAGATCAGGACATATAAACCTTCACATGACCTACACTTGACTTGTAATACCCATACTGTCAGATCAGGAGATACAAACCTTCACATGACTTACACTTCACTTGTAATAACCATACTGCCAGATCAGGAGATATAAACCTTCACGTGACTTACATTTGAATTGTAATAACCATACTGTCAGATCAAGACATATAAACCTTCAATTGACTTACACTTGACTTGTAATAACCATATTGTCAGATCAGGACATATAAACATTCACATGACTTACACTTGACTTGTAATAACCATACTGTCAGATCGGGACATATAAACCTTCACATGACTTACACTCGACTTATAATAACCATATTGTCAGATCAGGACATATAAACCTTCACATGACTTACATTTGACTTGTAATAACCATACTGTCAGATCAGGAGATACAAACCTTCACATGACTTACACCTGACTTGTAATAACCATACTGTCAGATCAGGACATATAAACCTTCACGTGACTTACACTTGACTTGTAATAAACATACTGTCAGATCAGGACATATAAACCTTCACGTGACCTACACTTGACTTGTTATAACCATACTGTCAGATCAGGTCATATAAACCTTCACACGACTTACACTTGACTTGTAATAACCATACTGTCAGATCGGGACATATAAACCTTCACGTGACTTAAATTTTACTTGTAATAACCATACTGTCAGATCAGGACATATAAACCTTCACACGACTTACACTTGACTTATAATAACCATACTGTCAGACTGGGACATATAAACCTTCAAATGACTTACATTTGACTTGTAATAACCATACTGTCAGATCAGGACATATAAACCTTCACGTGACCTACACTTGACTTGTAATAACCATACTGTCAGATCAGGACATATAAACCTTCACATGATTTAGACTTGACTTTTAATAACCATACTGTCAGATCAGGTCATATAAACCTTCACATGACTTACACTTGACTTGTAATAACCATACTGTCAGATCGGGACATATAAACCTTCACGTGACTTACATTTGACTTGTAATAACCATACTGTCAGATCAGGACATATAAACCTTCACGTGACCTACACTTGACTTGTAATAACCATACTGTCAGATCAGGAGATATAAACCTTCACGTGACCTACACTTGACTTGCAATTACCATACTGTCAGATCACGACATATAAGCCTTCACACGACTTACACTTGACTTGTAATAACAATACTGTCAGATCAGGACATATAAACCTTCACTTGACTTGTAATAACCAGATTGTCAGATCAGGACATATAAACCTTCACATGACTTACAATTCACTTGTAATAACCATACTGTCAGATCGGGACATATAAACCTTCACGTGACCTACACTTGACTTGTAATAACCATACTGTCTGATCAGGACATATAAAGCTTCACACGACTTACACTTGACTTGTAATAACCATACTGTCAGATCAGGAAATATAAACCTTCACGTGACCTACACTTGACTTGTAATAACCATATTGTCAGATCAGGACATATAGACCTTCACATGATTTACACTTGACTTTCAATAACCATACTGTCAGATCAGGACATAGAAACCTTCACATGACCTACACTTGACTTGTAATAACCATACTGTCAGATCAGGAGATACAAACCTTCACATGACTTACACTTCACTTGTAATAACCATACTGCCAGATCAGGAGATATAAACCTTCACGTGACTTACATTTGAATTGTAATAGCCATACTGTCAGATCAAGACATATAAACCTTCAATTGACTTACACTTGACTTGTAATAACCATATTGTCAGATCAGGACATATAAACATTCACATGACTTACACTTGACCTGTAATAACCATACTGTCAGATCGGGACATATAAAACTTCACATGACTTACACTCGACTTATAATAACCATATTGTCAGATCAGGATATATAAACCTTCACATGACTTACATTTGACTTGTAATAACCATACTGTCAGATCAGGAGATACAAACCTTCACATGACTTACACCTAACTTGTAATAACCATACTGTCAGATCAGGACATATAAACCTTCACGTGACTTACACTTGACTTGTAATAACCATACTGTCAGATCAGGACATATAAACCTTCACGTGACCTACACTTGACTTGTTATAACCATACTGTCAGATCAGGTCATATAAACCTTCACACGACTTACACTTGACTTGTAATAACCATACTGTCAGATCGGGACATATAAACCTTCACGTGACTTAAATTTTACTTGTAATAACCATACTGTCAGATCAGGACATATAAACCTTCACACGACTTACACTTGACTTATAATAACCATACTGTCAGACTGGGACATATAAACCTTCAAATGACTTACATTTGACTTGTAATAACCATACTGTCAGATCAGGACATATAAACCTTCACGTGACCTACACTTGACTTGTAATAACCATACTGTCAGATCAGGACATATAAACCTTCACATGATTTAGACTTGACTTTTAATAACCATACTGTCAGATCAGGTCATATAAACCTTCACATGACTTACACTTGACTTGTAATAACCATACTGTCAGATCGGGACATATAAACCTTCACGTGACTTACATTTGACTTGTAATAACCATACTGTCAGATCAGGACATATAAACCTTCACGTGACCTACACTTGACTTGTAATAACCATACTGTCAGATCAGGAGATATAAACCTTCACGTGACCTACACTTGACTTGCAATTACCATACTGTCAGATCACGACATATAAGCCTTCACACGACTTACACTTGACTTGTAATAACAATACTGTCAGATCAGGACATATAAACCTTCACTTGACTTGTAATAACCAGATTGTCAGATCAGGACATATAAACCTTCACATGATTTACACTTGACTTGTAATAACCATACTGTCAGATCAGGACATATAAACCCTCACATGACCTGCACTTGACTTGTAATAACCATACTGTCAGATCAGGACATATAAACCTTCACACGACTTACACTTGACTTGTAATAACCATACTGTCATATCGGGGCATATAAACCTTCACGCGACTTACATTTGACTTGTAATAACCATATTGTAAGATCAGGACATATAAACTTTCACGTGACTTACATTTGACTTGTAATAACCGTACTGTCATATCAGGACATATAAAACTTCAAGGGCCCTACACTTGACTTGTACTAACCATACTGTCAGATCAGGACATATAAACCTTCACGTGACCTACACTTGACTTGTAATAACCATAATGTCAGATCAGGAGATACAAACCTTCACATGACTTACACTTGACTTGTAATAACCATACTGTCTGATCAGGACATATAAAGCTTCACACGACTTACACTTGACTTGTAATAACCATACTGTCAGATCAGGAAATATAAACCTTCACATGACTTACACTTGACTTGTAATAACCATACTGTAAGATCAGGACATATAAACCTTCACGTGACTTACATTTGACTTGTAATAACCGTACTGTCATATCAGGACATATAAAACTTCAAGGGCCCTACACTTGACTTGTAATAACCATACTGTCAGTTCAGGACATATAAACCTTCACGTGACCTACACTTGACTTGTTATAACCATACTGTCAGATCAGGTCATATAAACCTTCACACGACTTACACTTGACTTGTAATAACCATACTGTCAGATCGGGACATATAAACCTTCACGTGACTTACATTTTACTTGTAATAACCAGACTGTCAGATCAGGACATATAAACCTTCACACGACTTACACTTGACTTATAATAACCATACTGTCAGATTGGGACATATAAACCTTCAAATGACCTGCACTTGACTTGTAATAACCATACTCTCAGATCAGGACATATAAACCTTCACATGACTTACACTTGACTTGTAATAACCATACTGTCAGATCGGGACATATAAACCTTCACACGACTTACACTTGACTTATAATAACCATATTGTCAGACTGAGACATCTAAACCTTCAAATGACTTACATTTGATTTGTAATAACCATACTGTCAGATCAGGACATATAAACCTTCACGTGACCTACACTTGACTTGTAATAACCATACTGTCAGATCAGGACATATAAACCTTCACATGATTTAGACTTGACTGTTAATAACCATACTGTCAGATCAGGTCATATAAAACTTCACATGACTTACACTTGACTTGTAATAACCATACTGTCAGATCGGGACATATAAACCTTCACGTGACTTACATTTGACTTGTACTAACCATACTGTCAGATCAGGACATATAAACCTTCACGTGACCTACACTTGACTTGTAATAACCATAATGTCAGATCAGGAGATACAAACCTTCACATGACTTACACCTGACTTGTTATAACCATACTGTCAGATCAGGTCATATAAACCTTCACACGACTTACACTTGACTTGTAATAACCATACTGTCAGATCGGGACATATAAACCTTCACGTGACTTACACTTGACTTGTAATAACCATATTGTCAGATCGGGACATATAAACCTTCACATGACTTACACTCGACTTATAATAACCATATTGTCAGATCAGGACATATAAACCTTCACATGACTTACACTTGACTTGTAATAACCATAATGTCAGATCAGGAGATACAAACCTTCACATGATTTAGACTTGACTTTTAATAACCATACTGTCAGATCAGGTCATATAAACCTTCACATGACTTACACTTGACTTGTAATAACCATACTGTCAGATCGGGACATATAAACCTTCACGTGACCTACACTTGACTTGTAATAACCATACTGTCAGATCAGGAGATATAAACCTTCACGTGACCTACACTTGACTTGCAATTACCATACTGTCAGATCACGACATATAAGCCTTCACACGACTTACACTTGACTTGTAATAACAATACTGTCAGATCAGGACATATAAACCTTCACTTGACTTGTAATAACCAGATTGTCAGATCAGGACATATAAACCTTCACATGACTTACCATTCACTTGTAATAACCATACTGTCAGATCGGGACATATAAACCTTCACGTGACCTACACTTGACTTGTAATAACCATACTGTCTGATCAGGACATATAAAGCTTCACACGACTTACACTTGACTTGTAATAACCATACTGTCAGATCAGGAAATATAAACCTTCACGTGACCTACACTTGACTTGTAATAACCATATTGTCAGATCAGGACATATAGACCTTCACATGATTTACACTTGACTTTCAATAACCATACTGTCAGATCAGGACATAGAAACCTTCACATGACCTACACTTGACTTGTAATAACCATACTGTCAGATCAGGAGATACAAACCTTCACATGACTTACACTTCACTTGTAATAACCATACTGCCAGATCAGGAGATATAAACCTTCACGTGACTTACATTTGAATTGTAATAGCCATACTGTCAGATCAAGACATATAAACCTTCAATTGACTTACACTTGACTTGTAATAACCATATTGTCAGATCAGGACATATAAACATTCACATGACTTACACTTGACCTGTAATAACCATACTGTCAGATCGGGACATATAAAACTTCACATGACTTACACTCGACTTATAATAACCATATTGTCAGATCAGGATATATAAACCTTCACATGACTTACATTTGACTTGTAATAACCATACTGTCAGATCAGGAGATACAAACCTTCACATGACTTACACCTGACTTGTAATAACCATACTGTCAGATCAGGACATATAAACCTTCACGTGACTTACACTTGACTTGTAATAACCATACTGTCAGATCAGGACATATAAACCTTCACGTGACCTACACTTGACTTGTTATAACCATACTGTCAGATCAGGTCATATAAACCTTCACACGACTTACACTTGACTTGTAATAACCATACTGTCAGATCGGGACATATAAACCTTCACGTGACTTAAATTTTACTTGTAATAACCATACTGTCAGATCAGGACATATAAACCTTCACACGACTTACACTTGACTTATAATAACCATACTGTCAGACTGGGACATATAAACCTTCAAATGACTTACATTTGACTTGTAATAACCATACTGTCAGATCAGGACATATAAACCTTCACGTGACCTACACTTGACTTGTAATAACCATACTGTCAGATCAGGACATATAAACCTTCACATGATTTAGACTTGACTTTTAATAACCATACTGTCAGATCAGGTCATATAAACCTTCACATGACTTACACTTGACTTGTAATAACCATACTGTCAGATCGGGACATATAAACCTTCACGTGACTTACATTTGACTTGTAATAACCATACCGTCAGATCAGGACATATAAACCTTCACGTGACCTACACTTGACTTGTAATAACCATACTGTCAGATCAGGAGATATAAACCTTCACGTGACCTACACTTGACTTGCAATTACCATACTGTCAGATCACGACATATAAGCCTTCACACGACTTACACTTGACTTGTAATAACAATACTGTCAGATCAGGACATATAAACCTTCACTTGACTTGTAATAACCAGATTGTCAGACCAGGACATATAAACCTTCACATGATTTACACTTGACTTGTAATAACCATACTGTCAGATCAGGACATATAAACCCTCACATGACCTGCACTTGACTTGTAATAACCATACTGTCAGATCAGGACATATAAACCTTCACACGACTTACACTTGACTTGTAATAACCATACTGTCATATCGGGGCATATAAACCTTCACGCGACTTACATTTGACTTGTAATAACCATATTGTAAGATCAGGACATATAAACTTTCACGTGACTTACATTTGACTTGTAATAACCGTACTGTCATATCAGGACATATAAAACTTCAAGGGCCCTACACTTGACTTGTACTAACCATACTGTCAGATCAGGACATATAAACCTTCACGTGACCTACACTTGACTTGTAATAACCATAATGTCAGATCAGGAGATACAAACCTTCACATGACTTACACTTGACTTGTAATAACCATACTGTCTGATCAGGACATATAAAGCTTCACACGACTTACACTTGACTTGTAATAACCATACTGTCAGATCAGGAAATATAAACCTTCACGTGACCTACACTTGACTTGTAATAACCATATTGTCAGATCAGGACATATAGACCTTCACATGATTTACACTTGACTTTCAATAACCATACTGTCAGATCAGGACATATAAACCTTCACATGACCTACACTTGACTTGTAATAACCATACTGTCAGATCAGGAGATACAAACCTTCACATGACTTACACTTCACTTGTAATAACCATACTGCCAGATCAGGAGATATAAACCTTCACGTGACTTACATTTGAATTGTAATAGCCATACTGTCAGATCAAGACATATAAACCTTCAATTGACTTACACTTGACTTGTAATAACCATATTGTCAGATCAGGACATATAAACATTCACATGACTTACACTTGACTTGTAATAACCATACTGTAAGATCAGGACATATAAACCTTCACGTGACTTACATTTGACTTGTAATAACCGTACTGTCATATCAGGACATATAAAACTTCAAGGGCCCTACACTTGACTTGTAATAACCATACTGTCAGTTCAGGACATATAAACCTTCACGTGACCTACACTTGACTTGTTATAACCATACTGTCAGATCAGGTCATATAAACCTTCACACGACTTACACTTGACTTGTAATAACCATACTGTCAGATCGGGACATATAAACCTTCACGTGACTTACATTTTACTTGTAATAACCAGACTGTCAGATCAGGACATATAAACCTTCACACGACTTACACTTGACTTATAATAACCATACTGTCAGATTGGGACATATAAACCTTCAAATGACCTGCACTTGACTTGTAATAACCATACTCTCAGATCAGGACATATAAACCTTCACATGACTTACACTTGACTTGTAATAACCATACTGTCAGATCGGGACATATAAACCTTCACACGACTTACACTTGACTTATAATAACCATATTGTCAGACTGAGACATCTAAACCTTCAAATGACTTACATTTGACTTGTAATAACCATACTGTCAGATCAGGACATATAAACCTTCACGTGACCTACACTTGACTTGTAATAACCATACTGTCAGATCAGGACATATAAACCTTCACATGATTTAGACTTGACTTTTAATAACCATACTGTCAGATCAGGTCATATAAAACTTCACATGACTTACACTTGACTTGTAATAACCATACTGTCAGATCGGGACATATAAACCTTCACGTGACTTACATTTGACTTGTACTAACCATACTGTCAGATCAGGACATATAAACCTTCACGTGACCTACACTTGACTTGTAATAACCATAATGTCAGATCAGGAGATACAAACCTTCACATGACTTACACCTGACTTGTTATAACCATACTGTCAGATCAGGTCATATAAACCTTCACACGACTTACACTTGACTTGTAATAACCATACTGTCAGATCGGGACATATAAACCTTCACGTGACTTACACTTGACTTGTAATAACCATATTGTCAGATCGGGACATATAAACCTTCACATGACTTACACTCGACTTATAATAACCATACTGTCAGATCAGGACATATAAACCTTCACGTGACCTACACTTGACTTGTAATAACCATAATGTCAGATCAGGAGATACAAACCTTCACATGACTTACACCTGACTTGTTATAACCATACTGTCAGATCAGGTCATATAAACCTTCACACGACTTACACTTGACTTGTAATAACCATACTGTCAGATCGGGACATATAAACCTTCACGTGACTTACACTTGACTTGTAATAACCATATTGTCAGATCGGGACATATAAACCTTCACATGACTTACACTCGACTTATAATAACCATATTGTCAGATCAGGACATATAAACCTTCACATGACTTACACTTGACTTGTAATAACCATAATGTCAGATCAGGAGATACAAACCTTCACATGATTTAGACTTGACTTTTAATAACCATACTGTCAGATCAGGTCATATAAACCTTCACATGACTTACACTTGACTTGTAATAACCATACTGTCAGATCGGGACATATAAACCTTCACGTGACCTACACTTGACTTGTAATAACCATACTGTCAGATCAGGAGATATAAACCTTCACGTGACCTACACTTGACTTGCAATTACCATACTGTCAGATCACGACATATAAGCCTTCACACGACTTACACTTGACTTGTAATAACAATACTGTCAGATCAGGACATATAAACCTTCACTTGACTTGTAATAACCAGATTGTCAGATCAGGACATATAAACCTTCACATGACTTACCATTCACTTGTAATAACCATACTGTCAGATCGGGACATATAAACCTTCACGTGACCTACACTTGACTTGTAATAACCATACTGTCTGATCAGGACATATAAAGCTTCACACGACTTACACTTGACTTGTAATAACCATACTGTCAGATCAGGAAATATAAACCTTCACGTGACCTACACTTGACTTGTAATAACCATATTGTCAGATCAGGACATATAGACCTTCACATGATTTACACTTGACTTTCAATAACCATACTGTCAGATCAGGACATAGAAACCTTCACATGACCTACACTTGACTTGTAATAACCATACTGTCAGATCAGGAGATACAAACCTTCACATGACTTACACTTCACTTGTAATAACCATACTGCCAGATCAGGAGATATAAACCTTCACGTGACTTACATTTGAATTGTAATAGCCATACTGTCAGATCAAGACATATAAACCTTCAATTGACTTACACTTGACTTGTAATAACCATATTGTCAGATCAGGACATATAAACATTCACATGACTTACACTTGACCTGTAATAACCATACTGTCAGATCGGGACATATAAAACTTCACATGACTTACACTCGACTTATAATAACCATATTGTCAGATCAGGATATATAAACCTTCACATGACTTACATTTGACTTGTAATAACCATACTGTCAGATCAGGAGATACAAACCTTCACATGACTTACACCTGACTTGTAATAACCATACTGTCAGATCAGGACATATAAACCTTCACGTGACTTACACTTGACTTGTAATAACCATACTGTCAGATCAGGACATATAAACCTTCACGTGACCTACACTTGACTTGTTATAACCATACTGTCAGATCAGGTCATATAAACCTTCACACGACTTACACTTGACTTGTAATAACCATACTGTCAGATCGGGACATATAAACCTTCACGTGACTTAAATTTTACTTGTAATAACCATACTGTCAGATCAGGACATATAAACCTTCACACGACTTACACTTGACTTATAATAACCATACTGTCAGACTGGGACATATAAACCTTCAAATGACTTACATTTGACTTGTAATAACCATACTGTCAGATCAGGACATATAAACCTTCACGTGACCTACACTTGACTTGTAATAACCATACTGTCAGATCAGGACATATAAACCTTCACATGATTTAGACTTGACTTTTAATAACCATACTGTCAGATCAGGTCATATAAACCTTCACATGACTTACACTTGACTTGTAATAACCATACTGTCAGATCGGGACATATAAACCTTCACGTGACTTACATTTGACTTGTAATAACCATACCGTCAGATCAGGACATATAAACCTTCACGTGACCTACACTTGACTTGTAATAACCATACTGTCAGATCAGGAGATATAAACCTTCACGTGACCTACACTTGACTTGCAATTACCATACTGTCAGATCACGACATATAAGCCTTCACACGACTTACACTTGACTTGTAATAACAATACTGTCAGATCAGGACATATAAACCTTCACTTGACTTGTAATAACCAGATTGTCAGACCAGGACATATAAACCTTCACATGATTTACACTTGACTTGTAATAACCATACTGTCAGATCAGGACATATAAACCCTCACATGACCTGCACTTGACTTGTAATAACCATACTGTCAGATCAGGACATATAAACCTTCACACGACTTACACTTGACTTGTAATAACCATACTGTCATATCGGGGCATATAAACCTTCACGCGACTTACATTTGACTTGTAATAACCATATTGTAAGATCAGGACATATAAACTTTCACGTGACTTACATTTGACTTGTAATAACCGTACTGTCATATCAGGACATATAAAACTTCAAGGGCCCTACACTTGACTTGTACTAACCATACTGTCAGATCAGGACATATAAACCTTCACGTGACCTACACTTGACTTGTAATAACCATAATGTCAGATCAGGAGATACAAACCTTCACATGACTTACACTTGACTTGTAATAACCATACTGTCTGATCAGGACATATAAAGCTTCACACGACTTACACTTGACTTGTAATAACCATACTGTCAGATCAGGAAATATAAACCTTCACGTGACCTACACTTGACTTGTAATAACCATATTGTCAGATCAGGACATATAGACCTTCACATGATTTACACTTGACTTTCAATAACCATACTGTCAGATCAGGACATATAAACCTTCACATGACCTACACTTGACTTGTAATAACCATACTGTCAGATCAGGAGATACAAACCTTCACATGACTTACACTTCACTTGTAATAACCATACTGCCAGATCAGGAGATATAAACCTTCACGTGACTTACATTTGAATTGTAATAGCCATACTGTCAGATCAAGACATATAAACCTTCAATTGACTTACACTTGACTTGTAATAACCATATTGTCAGATCAGGACATATAAACATTCACATGACTTACACTTGACTTGTAATAACCATACTGTAAGATCAGGACATATAAACCTTCACGTGACTTACATTTGACTTGTAATAACCGTACTGTCATATCAGGACATATAAAACTTCAAGGGCCCTACACTTGACTTGTAATAACCATACTGTCAGTTCAGGACATATAAACCTTCACGTGACCTACACTTGACTTGTTATAACCATACTGTCAGATCAGGTCATATAAACCTTCACACGACTTACACTTGACTTGTAATAACCATACTGTCAGATCGGGACATATAAACCTTCACGTGACTTACATTTTACTTGTAATAACCAGACTGTCAGATCAGGACATATAAACCTTCACACGACTTACACTTGACTTATAATAACCATACTGTCAGATTGGGACATATAAACCTTCAAATGACCTGCACTTGACTTGTAATAACCATACTCTCAGATCAGGACATATAAACCTTCACATGACTTACACTTGACTTGTAATAACCATACTGTCAGATCGGGACATATAAACCTTCACACGACTTACACTTGACTTATAATAACCATATTGTCAGACTGAGACATCTAAACCTTCAAATGACTTACATTTGACTTGTAATAACCATACTGTCAGATCAGGACATATAAACCTTCACGTGACCTACACTTGACTTGTAATAACCATACTGTCAGATCAGGACATATAAACCTTCACATGATTTAGACTTGACTTTTAATAACCATACTGTCAGATCAGGTCATATAAAACTTCACATGACTTACACTTGACTTGTAATAACCATACTGTCAGATCGGGACATATAAACCTTCACGTGACTTACATTTGACTTGTACTAACCATACTGTCAGATCAGGACATATAAACCTTCACGTGACCTACACTTGACTTGTAATAACCATAATGTCAGATCAGGAGATACAAACCTTCACATGACTTACACCTGACTTGTTATAACCATACTGTCAGATCAGGTCATATAAACCTTCACACGACTTACACTTGACTTGTAATAACCATACTGTCAGATCGGGACATATAAACCTTCACGTGACTTACACTTGACTTGTAATAACCATATTGTCAGATCGGGACATATAAACCTTCACATGACTTACACTCGACTTATAATAACCATATTGTCAGATCAGGACATATAAACCTTCACATGACTTACACTTGACTTGTAATAACCATAATGTCAGATCAGGAGATACAAACCTTCACATGACTTACACCTGACTTGTTATAACCATACTGTCACATCAGGTCATATAAACCTTCACACGACTTACACTTGACTTGTAATAACCATACTGTCAGATCGGGACATATAAACCTTCACGTGACTTACATTTGACTTGTAATAACCATACTGTAAGATCAGGACATATAAACCTTCACGTGACTTACATTTGACTTGTAATAACCGTACTGTCATATCAGGACATATAAAACTTCAAGGGCCCTACACTTGACTTGTAATAACCATACTGTCAGTTCAGGACATATAAACCTTCACGTGACCTACACTTGACTTGTTATAACCATACTGTCAGATCAGGTCATATAAACCTTCACACGACTTACACTTGACTAGTAATAACCATACTGTCAGATCGGGACATATAAACCTTCACGTGACTTACATTTTACTTGTAATAACCATACTGTCAGATCAGGACATATAAACCTTCACACGACTTACACTTGAATATAATAACCATACTGTCAGATTGGGACATATAAACCTTCAAATGACCTGCACTTGACTTGTAATAACCATACTCTCAGATCAGGACATATAAACCTTCACATGACTTACACTTGACTTGTAATAACCATACTGTCTGATCAGGACATATAAAGCTTCACACGACTTACACTTGACTTGTAATAACCATACTGTCAGATCAGGAAATATAAACCTTCACGTGACCTACACTTGACTTGTAATAACCATATTGTCAGATCAGGACATATAGACCTTCACATGATTTACACTTGACTTTCAATAACCATACTGTCAGATCAGGACATATAAACCTTCACATGACCTACACTTGACTTGTAATAACCATACTGTCAGATCAGGAGATACAAACCTTCACATGACTTACACTTCACTTGTATTAACCATACTGCCAGATCAGGAGATATAAACCTTCACGTGACTTACATTTGAATTGTAATAGCCATACTGTCAGATCAAGACATATAAACCTTCAATTGACTTACACTTGACTTGTAATAACCATATTGTCAGATCAGGACATATAAACATTCACATGACTTACACTTGACTTGTAATAACCATACTGTAAGATCAGGACATATAAACCTTCACGTGACTTACATTTGACTTGTAATAACCG
This sequence comes from Lampris incognitus, assembly GCF_029633865.1. NCBI lineage: Eukaryota > Metazoa > Chordata > Actinopteri > Lampriformes > Lampridae > Lampris > Lampris incognitus. Next base: position 72,070,465 of record NC_079212.1, read on the forward strand.
TACTGTCATATCAGGACATATAAAACTTCAAGGGCCCTACACTTGACTTGTAATAACCATACTGTCAGTTCAGGACATATAAACCTTCACGTGACCTACACTTGACTTGTTATAACCATACTGTCAGATCAGGTCATATAAACCTTCACACGACTTACACTTGACTTGTAATAACCATACTGTCAGATCGGGACATATAAACCTTCACGTGACTTACATTTTACTTGTAATAACCAGACTGTCAGATCAGGACATATAAACCTTCACACGACTTACACTTGACTTATAATAACCATACTGTCAGATTGGGACATATAAACCTTCAAATGACCTGCACTTGACTTGTAATAACCATACTCTCAGATCAGGACATATAAACCTTCACATGACTTACACTTGACTTGTAATAACCATACTGTCAGATCGGGACATATAAACCTTCACACGACTTACACTTGACTTATAATAACCATATTGTCAGACTGAGACATCTAAACCTTCAAATGACTTACATTTGACTTGTAATAACCATACTGTCAGATCAGGACATATAAACCTTCACGTGACCTACACTTGACTTGTAATAACCATACTGTCAGATCAGGACATATAAACCTTCACATGATTTAGACTTGACTTTTAATAACCATACTGTCAGATCAGGTCAAATAAAACTTCACATGACTTACACTTGACTTGTAATAACCATACTGTCAGATCGGGACATATAAACCTTCACGTGACTTACATTTGACTTGTACTAACCATACTGTCAGATCAGGACATATAAACCTTCACGTGACCTACACTTGACTTGTAATAACCATAATGTCAGATCAGGAGATACAAACCTTCACATGACTTACACCTGACTTGTTATAACCATACTGTCAGATCAGGTCATATAAACCTTCACACGACTTACACTTGACTTGTAATAACCATACTGTCAGATCGGGACATATAAACCTTCACGTGACTTACACTTGACTTGTAATAACCATATTGTCAGATCGGGACATATAAACCTTCACATGACTTACACTCGACTTATAATAACCATATTGTCAGATCAGGACATATAAACCTTCACATGACTTACACTTGACTTGTAATAACCATAATGTCAGATCAGGAGATACAAACCTTCACATGACTTACACCTGACTTGTTATAACCATACTGTCACATCAGGTCATATAAACCTTCACACGACTTACACTTGACTTGTAATAACCATACTGTCAGATCGGGACATATAAACCTTCACGTGACTTACATTTGACTTGTAATAACCATACTGTAAGATCAGGACATATAAACCTTCACGTGACTTACATTTGACTTGTAATAACCGTACTGTCATATCAGGACATATAAAACTTCAAGGGCCCTACACTTGACTTGTAATAACCATACTGTCAGTTCAGGACATATAAACCTTCACGTGACCTACACTTGACTTGTTATAACCATACTGTCAGATCAGGTCATATAAACCTTCACACGACTTACACTTGACTAGTAATAACCATACTGTCAGATCGGGACATATAAACCTTCACGTGACTTACATTTTACTTGTAATAACCATACTGTCAGATCAGGACATATAAACCTTCACACGACTTACACTTGACTTATAATAACCATACTGTCAGATTGGGACATATAAACCTTCAAATGACCTGCACTTGACTTGTAATAACCATACTCTCAGATCAGGACATATAAACCTTCACATGACTTACACTTGACTTGTAATAACCATACTGTCAGATCGGGACATATAAACCTTCACACGACTTACACTTGACTTGTAATAACCATACTGTCAGATCGGGACATATAAACCTTCACGTGACTTACATTTGACTTGTAATAACCATACTGTAAGATCAGGACATATAAACCTTCACGTGACTTGTAATAACCAGATTGTCAGATCAGGACATATAAACCTTCACATGACTTACACTTGACTTGTAATAACCATAATGTCAGATCAGGAGATACAAACCTTCACATGACTTACACCTGACTTGTTATAACCATACTGTCACATCAGGTCATATAAACCTTCACACGACTTACACTTGACTTGTAATAACCATACTGTCAGATCGGGACATATAAACCTTCACGTGACTTACATTTGACTTGTAATAACCATACTGTAAGATCAGGACATATAAACCTTCACGTGACTTACATTTGACTTGTAATAACCGTACTGTCATATCAGGACATATAAAACTTCAAGGGCCCTACACTTGACTTGTAATAACCATACTGTCAGTTCAGGACATATAAACCTTCACGTGACCTACACTTGACTTGTTATAACCATACTGTCAGATCAGGTCATATAAACCTTCACACGACTTACACTTGACTTGTAATAACCATACTGTCAGATCGGGACATATAAACCTTCATGTGACTTACATTTGACTTGTAATAACCATACTGTAAGATCAGGACATATAAACCTTCACGTGACTTGTAATAACCAGATTGTCAGATCAGGACATATAAACCTTCACATGACTTACACTTGACTTGTAATAACCATAATGTCAGATCAGGAGATACAAACCTTCACATGACTTACACCTGACTTGTTATAACCATACTGTCACATCAGGTCATATAAACCTTCACACGACTTACACTTGACTTGTAATAACCATACTGTCAGATCGGGACATATAAACCTTCACGTGACTTACATTTGACTTGTAATAACCATACTGTAAGATCAGGACATATAAACCTTCACGTGACTTACATTTGACTTGTAATAACCGTACTGTCATATCAGGACATATAAAACTTCAAGGGCCCTACACTTGACTTGTAATAACCATACTGTCAGTTCAGGACATATAAACCTTCACGTGACCTACACTTGACTTGTTATAACCATACTGTCAGATCAGGTCATATAAACCTTCACACGACTTACACTTGACTTGTAATAACCATACTGTCAGATCGGGACATATAAACCTTCACGTGACTTACATTTTACTTGTAATAACCATACTGTCAGATCAGGACATATAAACCTTCACACGACTTACACTTGACTTATAATAACCATACTGTCAGATTGGGACATATAAACCTTCAAATGACCTGCACTTGACTTGTAATAACCATACTCTCAGATCAGGACATATAAACCTTCACATGACTTACACTTGACTTGTAATAACCATACTGTCAGATCGGGACATATAAACCTTCACACGACTTACACTTGACTTATAATAACCATACTGTCAGACTGAGACATATAAACCTTCAAATGACTTACATTTGACTTGTAATAACCATACTGTCAGATCAGGACATATAAACCTTCACGTGACCTACACTTGACTTGTAATAACCATACTGTCAGATCAGGACATATAAACCTTCACATGATTTAGACTTGACTTTTAATAACCATACTGTCAGATCAGGTCATATAAAACTTCACATGACTTACACTTGACTTGTAATAACCATACTGTCATATCGGGACATATAAACCTTCACGTGACTTACATTTGACTTGTAATAACCATACTGTCAGATCAGGACATATAAACCTTCACGTGACCTACACTTGACTTGTAATAACCATAATGTCAGATCAGGAGATACAAACCTTCACATGACTTACACCTGACTTGTTATAACCATACTGTCAGATCAGGTCATATAAACCTTCACACGACTTACACTTGACTTGTAATAACCATACTGTCAGATCGGGACATATAAACCTTCACGTGACTTACATTTGACTTGTAATAACCATACTGTAAGATCAGGACATATAAACCTTCACGTGACTTACATTTGACTTGTAATAACCGTACTGTCATATCAGGACATATAAAACTTCAAGGGCCCTACACTTGACTTGTAATAACCATACTGTCAGTTCAGGACATATAAAACTTCACGTGACCTACACTTGACTTGTTATAACCATACTGTCAGATCAGGTCATATAAACCTTCACACGACTTACACTTGACTTGTAATAACCATACTGTCAGATCGGGACATATAAACCTTCACGTGACTTACATTTTACTTGTAATAACCATACTGTCAGATCAGGACATATAAACCTTCACACGACTTACACTTGACTTATAATAACCATACTGTCAGATTGGGACATATAAACCTTCAAATGACCTGCACTTGACTTGTAATAACCATACTCTCAGATCAGGACATATAAACCTTCACGTGACCTACACTTGACTTGTAATAACCATACTGTCAGATCAGGACATATAAACCTTCACATGATTTAGACTTGACTTGTAATAACCATACGGTCAGATCAGGTCATATAAACCTTCACATGACTTACACTTGACTTGTAATAACCATACTATCAGATCGGGACATATAAACCTTCACGTGACTTACATTTGACTTGTAATAACCATACTGTCAGATCAGGACATATAAACCTTCACGTGACCTACACTTGACTTGTAATAACCATACTGTCAGATCAGGACATATAAACCTTCACGTGACCTACACTTGACTTGCAATTACCATACTGTCAGATCACGACATATAAGCCTTCACACGACTTACACTTGACTTGTAATAACCATACTGTCAGATCAGGACATATAAACCTTCACTTGACTTATAATAACCATACTGTCAGTTCAGGACATATAAACCTTCACGTGACCTACACTTGACTTGTTATAACCATACTGTCAGATCAGGTCATATAAACCTTCACACGACTTACACTTGACTTGTAATAACCATACTGTCAGATCGGGACATATAAACCTTCACGTGACTTACATTTTACTTGTAATAACCATACTGTCAGATCAGGACATATAAACCTTCACACGACTTACACTTGACTTATAATAACCATACTGTCAGATTGGGACATATAAACCTTCAAATGACCTGCACTTGACTTGTAATAACCATACTCTCAGATCAGGACATATAAACCTTCACATGACTTACACTTGACTTGTAATAACCATACTGTCAGATCGGGACATATAAACCTTCACACGACTTACACTTGACTTATAATAACCATACTGTCAGACTGAGACATATAAACCTTCAAATGACTTACATTTGACTTGTAATAACCATACTGTCAGATCAGGACATATAAACCTTCACGTGACCTACACTTGACTTGTAATAACCATACTGTCAGATCAGGACATATAAACCTTCACATGATTTAGACTTGACTTTTAATAACCATACTGTCAGATCAGGTCATATAAAACTTCACATGACTTACACTTGACTTGTAATAACCATACTGTCATATCGGGACATATAAACCTTCACGTGACTTACATTTGACTTGTAATAACCATACTGTCAGATCAGGACATATAAACCTTCACGTGACCTACACTTGACTTGTAATAACCATAATGTCAGATCAGGAGATACAAACCTTCACATGACTTACACCTGACTTGTTATAACCATACTGTCAGATCAGGTCATATAAACCTTCACACGACTTACACTTGACTTGTAATAACCATACTGTCAGATCGGGACATATAAACCTTCACGTGACTTACATTTGACTTGTAATAACCATACTGTAAGATCAGGACATATAAACCTTCACGTGACTTACATTTGACTTGTAATAACCGTACTGTCATATCAGGACATATAAAACTTCAAGGGCCCTACACTTGACTTGTAATAACCATACTGTCAGTTCAGGACATATAAAACTTCACGTGACCTACACTTGACTTGTTATAACCATACTGTCAGATCAGGTCATATAAACCTTCACACGACTTACACTTGACTTGTAATAACCATACTGTCAGATCGGGACATATAAACCTTCACGTGACTTACATTTTACTTGTAATAACCATACTGTCAGATCAGGACATATAAACCTTCACACGACTTACACTTGACTTATAATAACCATACTGTCAGATTGGGACATATAAACCTTCAAATGACCTGCACTTGACTTGTAATAACCATACTCTCAGATCAGGACATATAAACCTTCACGTGACCTACACTTGACTTGTAATAACCATACTGTCAGATCAGGACATATAAACCTTCACATGATTTAGACTTGACTTGTAATAACCATACGGTCAGATCAGGTCATATAAACCTTCACATGACTTACACTTGACTTGTAATAACCATACTATCAGATCGGGACATATAAACCTTCACGTGACTTACATTTGACTTGTAATAACCATACTGTCAGATCAGGACATATAAACCTTCACGTGACCTACACTTGACTTGTAATAACCATACTGTCAGATCAGGACATATAAACCTTCACGTGACCTACACTTGACTTGCAATTACCATACTGTCAGATCACGACATATAAGCCTTCACACGACTTACACTTGACTTGTAATAACCATACTGTCAGATCAGGACATATAAACCTTCACTTGACTTGTAATAACCATATTGTCAGATCAGGACATATAAACCTTCACAGGCCCTACACTTGACTTGTAATAACCATACTGTCAGATCAGGACATATAAACCTTCACATGACTTACACTTGGCTTGTAATAACCATACTGTCAGATCGGGACATATAAACCTTCACGTGACTTACATTTGAATTGTAATAACCATACTGTCAGATCAGGAGATACAAACCTTCACATGACCTACACTTGACTTGTAATAACCATACTGTCAGATCAGGACATATAAACCTTCACGTGACTTACATTTGACTTGTAATAACCATACTGTCAGATCGGGACATATAAACCTTCACATGACTTACACTTGACTTGTAATAACCATACTGTCAGATCAGAACATACACTCACCGGCCACTTTAGTAGGTACACCTGTCCAACTGCTCGTTAACGTAAATTCCTAATCAGCCAATCACATGGCAGCAACTCAATGCATTTAGGCGTGTAGACATGGTCAAGACGATCTGCTGCAGTTCAAACCGAGTATCAGAATGGGGAAGAAAGTGATTTAAGTGACTTTGAACGTGGCATGGTTGTTGGTGCCAGACGGGCTGGTCTGAGTATTTCAGAAACTGCTGATCATGCACAACCATCTCTAGGGTTTACAGAGAATGGTCCGAAAAAGAGAAAATATCCAGTGAGCGGCAGTTCTGTGGGCGAAAATGCCTTGTTGATGCCAGAGTTCAGAGGAAAATGGCCAGACTGGTTCGAGCTGATAGAAAGGCAACAGTAACTCAAATAACCACTCATTACAACCGAGGTATGCAGAAGAGCGTCTCTGAACGCACAACACGTCGAACCTTGAGGCAGATGGGCTACAGCAGCATCAGACCACACCGGGTGCCACTCCTGTCAGCTAAGAACAGGAAACGGAGGCTACAATTCGCACAGGCTCACCAAAATTGGACAATAGAAGATTGGAAAAACGTTGCCTGGTCTGATGAGTCTCGATTTCTGCTGCGACATTCGGATGGTACGGTCAGAATTTGGCGTCAACAACATGAAAGCATGGATCCATCTTGCCTTGTATCAACGGTTCAGGCTGCTGGTGGTGGTGTAATGGTGTGGGGGATATTTTCTTGGCACACTTTGGGCCCCTTAGTACCAATTGAGCATCGTGTCAACGCCACAGCCTACCTGAGTATTGTTGCTGACCATGTCCATCCCTTTATGACCACAGTGTTCCCATCTTCTGATGGCTACTTCCAGCAGGATAACGCGCCATGTCATAAAGCTCGAATCATCTCAGACTGGTTTCTTGAACATGACAATGAGTTCACTGTACTCAAATGGCCTCCACAAGTCACCAGATCTCAATCCAATAGAGCACCTTTGGGATGTGGTGGACCGGGAGATTCGCATCATGGATGTGCAGCCGACAAATCTGCAGCAACTGCGTGATGCTATCATGTCAATATGGACCAGACTCTCCGAGGAATGTTTCCAGTACCTTGTTGAATCTATGCCACGAAGGATTAAGACAGTTTTGAAGGCAAAAGGGGGTCCAACCCGGTACTAGCAAGGTGTACCTAATAAAGTGGCCAGAGAGTGTATAAACCTTCACATGACTTACACTTGACTTGTAATAACCATACTGTCAGATCGGGACATATAAACCTTCACATGACTTACACTTGACTTATAATAACCATACTGTCAGATCAGGACATATAAACCGTCACATGACTTGTAATAACCATACTGTCAGATCGGGAGATACAAACCTTCACACGACTTACACCTGACTTGTAATAACCATACTGTCAGATCAGGAGATCTAAACCTTCACGTGACTTACATTTGACTTGTAATAACCATACTGTCAGATCGGGACATATAAACCTTCACGTGACCTACACTTGACTTGTAATAACCATACTGTTAGATCGGGACATATAAACCTTCACGTGACTTACATTTGACTTGTAATAACCATACTGTTAGATCGGGACATATAAAACTTCGTGACTTACACTTTTGCACATGAAAAAGTCACGGTTCTGCCATGATTACTCACGCGCCTGTGGCACGTCTCGTTTCCATTGCAACCACGTTGCTGTTTGAAAAAACGTTGTCGCTCTAGAACGTTGGGTGTGACGTCATGACAGATGTATGAGGGACAGCCATATTTAACTATAAAACGTGTAAACTGCACATATATAAACCATATGAGTTTGAAATATGTCTTTTTAAATTATGATGAGAAAATGCAAAGTAAAGCTTTAATTAATTTAACCATTTTTATGACTTTACAATAGAGGGGAAGTTAAAAAGTCTGTTTTGGGGACAAGCCCAAAACAGTGAAATTTGAATTTTCCACATTCTGAAAAAGTATTAAAATGTCATCACTGAGACACAAATCTTTTTTCATTTCTAACCCAACCTTGCACTAACAAATACAATAAATGTTTTTTCAAAAAAATAGAAATAAAAATGAAATCTACCCTGGGGACAGGAAACCTCCCTTCACTGAAGAATCAGCCATTAACACTTTTACAGTACCATTCACACACAGAGCCAGATGTTACACGCCTCGCTCCGCTCATCGAGGTGCAACATGTGGGGAAATAGACTCGGCTGCCCTCAGGTCTAGTGCTGCTAACTTGATGGCTGCACCTCCTCTGAGCTAAAAATAGCACTAAGATGCAACAACACGTAACGCTGAGTAAGTTTCAAAAAGTCACGACTGTAGATATATGAGGTACACCTGCAGCGTTAATGAGTAGCTAGCGTTACATTTCTGCATCATATGAGTTCAGCCTCCATGTTACAGACGGTTTGTGGGGCGGGGGAAACTCCAGAGTTGAGTCATATTGTGGCGGCTGCCTCCGAATTCGCTACATTGGTGTCAAAAGTGGGATGCGCGCGGACGCGCTTCCCGAAGGAGGGGGGTAGTGTAACGTGCATGGAGAAGTACACACGTTAGCCGTTGGCTAGCGGGTCGGACCCTTTAGTCGAGCGGTTAACGATGTCTCCCGCGGTGCGGGGCATATAGGTTGGCGTCCCGGCCGCGGTGGTTCCTGCGGTTGCCCCTGAATTCGCTACAATATGTTTAGCTATACAGGTTCCCGGGCGCACGTCAAAACAATGACTGACCATGGATGATCGAATGAGCTCGCGGCGTTTCCCTCCTGAGGAGTTTCAGGTTTCCGACGCCAATGTTAGAACCAACCTCGTGCATTAGTTGGACAACTGCACCCGAACTACAAGTCCGCGCGGCACGTGACGCCCAGTGAGCAGCTGGTGGTCCGCTTAGCGACTCCTCCACTGGCTATTAGATCTCCACATTTTGATAAAATGCACGTTAACTTCGAAAATCCATATTCACATGAATATTTTCTTTCATCTTACTTTTAAAATGAACCGGAAATGGAGTGCGGATAGCTTACAGCCGTGACCGGGAAGAACAAAAGCTTCTCTCTCGTCGTCCCACGCCAGTCCCAAAGGACAATTCTGAGCGTCCCAACTCCATTCTTTTATTAACGAAAATTCCCGTCGGGACTCCGTTAACTCCGAGCCCTGGGAGAAACCAAAGAGACTGACTTCATACGTCCTGCCAGCTCAAAGCATCTTAACATGTCTGCTCAGTTTGGCCTACATTTGGTGACCTGTAAAGTGGTCGCACTGATTTGTTATGGATTTTCAAAGTTTTAACATTTTGACATATGGAATTATCTAATTGATTTATTACCAACAACAACACGTAAATGCTGTAATTCATATGAACCATTAAACAACCTATCATGTACCTGCAAACTGTTATGCTTACGCACCAGAACCCAACCCGTGTGGTGAAACCAAAGGCAGACAGACACAGGATGACAGTTCAAAATCCAAAAGGCGGTTTTACTGGGTGAGGGGAATAACATAACAAGGAAGGGAGATAACAAATACTGCCACCAAATAATAAATGGAATAGAGTGGGGGGAATGTATGGTGCAAAAACGTTCTGTTAGTGGGATGTGTGAATAAACTATGTGTGGTGTCCAGTGGTTTGTGTATATAACTATGTGTGAGTGTTCTTAGCCTATGTGTGGTGCGGTATGTAAATGGCAAGGAGGTGTTGAATAATGTGCGTGCACCTGGCAAGCAAGTCCAGTCCGTGATCCAAAAGGGGTTGTTCGAGGAAATCCGGGTCCGAGATCCAGGAAGTCTAGTCTGAAAGGGGGGGGGTCCAGGTAGAGAGACACGGGGGGAGATCGCTGGAGAGGTCCGGGGAAAAACGTGAAGGTCGCTGGGGACGAGGGAGACGCGGGGAGCTGTGGAAGTCGCGGAGGGAGAGTCTTGGGAGGAAACAGAGACACGAAGATAAGACACTGGGGAATAAACTGAATTGCAAGAGGCCAAGGAACGCTGGAGGGCTTGTCAGAGCTTTACCGCAGGGTTCAGTACGTCGAAGCACGGAGTGGTGTTCTGGGAGACTTCTTGTAGAGGGCTGCCTGATTGCCGCAGGTGTGCCTGATGGATGATGGCAAACACCTGGTGCAGTGCAGCGCTCGTCTCCCCAGAGCGCGAGCCGAGCACTCGGATGTTTCCGGCACGTCCGAGCTGGGGGAGTGGCTTGAACGTGCCGGGGAGGCAGCTCGGGGCGTTGTAACCACAACACAAACACGGTCCAGCAGTTGAGGTGTGCTGCTTAGATGTTGCTTCTGCCACATCATTGTTGTCTTTCTGCATCTATGTATTAAATTGGGTGTATTTATGAAATAAAGACAATTTAAAACAAAACGAGATAACACAAAGCAGACATAAAGACACAGCAGATGTAAACAGATAACACAACATACCATGGTCTTTGGGAAGGTTTGCTTGTTTGGCTGAGAAATAAGCTGCTGCATCGATGAAATCACTTCAGGGAGACCTAAAATTACAGTGACTATTAGCATTTCCTCATATTGAAATAAGACAGAGCCTGTAGCCATGCTAGCGGCGGTGTGATATTCACACATTTCAGTCTCGACTGAAGTGGTGGACTGACTGACAGACAAACTGACCTTGCCATCCATAGAGCTTCAAGATACTAGCGCGAATAAAAACACGTTATTGTTATAATCAGCCTATCTTCAGTGATGCCCAAAGCACTCCTCAGAGAAGAGTGCTCCCTCTCAAGCTCTGCAGCCCTCGGTGCTAATGTCCTCAGGGACCCTCTTAATTTATTACATGACATTACAGTCATTTAGCCGATTCTTTTATCCAAAGCGACTTACAATAAGTGCATCATTTATGGTAGGAAATCAGGAGAACTACTAGTCATCAGAGGTCATAAGTGCATCTAAACAAGCATCTAAGAGCAAAACCAGTGCTACAGTAAAAGTGCAAGAAAGAGTTTTTTTTTAAATGAGTGAATACAATAAATGCTAAGAACAAGTAACAGGGTAGTAGTTCTTAAAGAGGTGAGTTTTCATCCTGCGCCGAAAGATGGGCAGCGACTCCGCTGTTCTGACATCAGTGGGGAGTTCATTCCACCACTGTGGGGCCAGGACAGAACAGAGCCGGGACCGGGTCGATCGGCAGCGGGGCTTCGGAGCAACGGAGCAACCAGGCATCCCGAGGCAGCAGAGCGAAGTGGTCAGGCGGAGGTGTTGGGCTTGACCATGGCCTGGAGATAGGAAGGAGCTGTTCCTTTCACTGCCCTGTAGGCTAGCACCAGAGTCTTAAACTGGATGCGAGCAGCTACTGGGAGCCAGTGTAGGGACATGAGAAGGGGAGTTGTGTGGGAGAACTTAGGGCGGTTGAACACCAGACAAGCTGCAGCTTTCTGAACAAGCTCCAGAGATCTGATTGCCAACGCCAGGGCGCCAGCAAGGAGAGAGTTGCCGTAGTCCAGCCAGGAGATGACCAGAGCCTGGATGAGCACCTGTGCCGTCTCATCGGTGAGAAATGGGCGAGTCCTCCTGATGTTATAGAGGAGAAATTTGCAGCAGCGAGCAACCGATGCAACGTTTGCAGCAAACGACAGTTGGTCGTCCAGGATCACACCCAGATTGCTCACAGTCCGAGTTGGCGTCACCACGGTGTTGTCAATGGTGATGGCCAGGTCTCGGTGCGGGCAACCTTTCCCCGGGAGGAACATCTGCTCTGTCTTGTCCAAACTGAGCTTCAGGTAGTGTGTTGCCATCCACTCTGAGATGTCAGTCAAGCACACAGCAATGCGTGTCTCTACTTGTGTGTCAGAGGGAGGAAAGGACAAGATCAGCTGGGTGTCATCGGCCTAACAATGGTAAGAGAAGTCATCGGAGCGAAAAACAGATGTAACCCCTTTTTCACTGGCGGGCAACGCCAAGCACATTTAAACAAGACAAAAGCCCAATGCTACCAGTTACTAAAGTGTTACAATACAATCCAATGGCGCAACAGGATCGTGAATTCTCAACGGTGGAATGGTGAGCTGGCTGAACTTCCTGTGTACTAGTAGGCTAGTGCCCCTACTGACAATATTAGTGATAATTGATAATAGAAATAATTAACCAAGATAATAATCAATTTATTAGCGCGGTGCCTCCACTGTAAAAATACTACACTTACCTAAGGCTAGTGAATGGTGTATCTTCCCAGAATTAAACAAAAATGTGGTGAATGCAGATATTATAACCCTGCTGTGTAGTGAATTACTGTACAAGCTTATTACCAGCACTCTAAAAGTAACCTAGGCTTTGCATAAGCGGAAAATGAGCTGCCAATACACCCGAAATATAATTAATAATAATAGGATTTATCACTCATATATTTTCGTATTGTGTGTGTGTGTGGTGTTATTGTGTGTGTGTGTGTGTGTGTGTGTGTGTGTGTGTGTGTGTGTGTGTGGTGTTAGTGTAGATAACGGGACCAAAAACTAAAGCACTTATGATCCTAATTCTTTTTGGAGGTGGTAGGTATTGTTCCAGAGAGTAAGGGAAAAATCCCAGAAAATTAAAATTATGCATAATTATGCATAAATATGCAAAATATGTATTTTTCTAAAAATGGCTAAAAACCACTTTTCTCGGCATTTCAGGTGATTCTGAGCATTTGGGGGAGGGAGTTGGAGTGGGGGGGGGTTTAGGGGCAGGGGGAAGGCAGTTAGCTGGCAGGATAAAGATGAGGGAGATTTAGACGAGGGGATAACCAAACTGCTACATTGTAGCGGGGTTCTTCTAGTTTGATAATAATGAGAGCGAGAGAGTACCACACGAGTGTAGTAATGTTGATTAAATAAACATTAATTGAAATTACACAGTGTGTTACAACCAGTCACAATAAACAGGTAGAAAAGTAGCAAAAGAACACAAAAATACCCAGCACTTTCCGTTGGGGCCCGTTGGTGCACATAAAGCAGCTCTCTGAGCGGAGGGCAAGGCAGCAACCGCTACGATGCCCAGGCGACGAGGTAAAAGTGTGTGTGACAGTATAAATTAAATTTTCAGGGAGTACTGGCTTGGACTAAAACTCCTCCCTCTCCGTGAGGAGATAGAATGTTGACGTCCTCGCGATTTCGCGGGTATAATAACTTTACACAATATCATTGGATGATAACAAAATTCAAATAAAAATACAAAGAGCAAATACATTTCATTGGTTTATAGGTTTAGAGACTTATAAGAACATAGGTAAATGCTTAAGACACAAAGCATGCTGGTAAATGAAGTACCACAAAGTATGTACGGTAAGCAGTATACTAAACAGTAGAATGTCATAACATATGCATTACAATAAACAGTACTATACTAGGCCTCTATTTACATCCCAGGGGCCTAGATTTTAGAGGTCCTTACACTCTCCCCCCACCAAATAAACAGCATGCCCTCATGCTAAGTCACACAGGCAGTAAGAGAAGAAAGAAACCCAATAAACAAAAAATTCACCCACCAAACCCACCAAATAAATAACATGTCCTGCCCATACCAGGTCACATACTTAATAAGGTGAATAAGGAATAAAATAAAATAAAATAAAGAAAGTACCAGAACAACAAACATAGTCTAGCGCTCAGAAACTAGCTATGGGTGCAATGGCAGGAGCGCATGGCATAAGCACAGGGGTGGGTGCGCATGTGTTGCAACAGGAGTGTGGGCTACACCACCAGGCATGAGGCTGCACTGGCGCTATGTGTGATGCGACTGCATGGTGCGTACCCTGGACTCCTAACTCTCCATACACTAACCTAACAGTAGGTTTCATTGTCCATTGAGACCTTCATACTGCAGGTAAGGACTCTGAAGAAACTACATAAGAGGCATTTGGAAGGGGAGCATCAGAACTATAGTGCTGGTTAACAGGTTCTTCAACCTCCACTATACTGTGTGAGCTGACAGTAGGTTCCATCTCTGCAGGAACACTAACCCTCTTACTAGGTGAATGCACTGGACTAGAACCTCCAATCGCAATGGAGACACAAGGCGCTGCAGAGTCTAACTCCATCACAGGCTGCACATCCTGGATGTTTACACACAGAGGAGCGTTCTGCACTGCATCCTCAGCATAACAGCCAAACTCAGACTCGGAATCGCTATCTGAGAAACTGAACCATTCCTGAGTTACAGGAGTCGGAACTTCAGGTTCAACAACTCTACGCTTATCCTTAGCTCTTCTACGCCTGACAGCTCTAGGGCTGGGAGCAGGAGTGGTGTCAGCCACAGGACCCACTCTTACCTCCTGTCCCAAAGGTAAGATGTGGTTACGGCGCATCACTTTGACTGGCCCATCATCCACAGGTTTTAGGCAGTACACAGGAAGATCAGCCAGCTGCCCATCCACCACATAAGGACAGGAGCACCACCGTTCTGCAAGCTTATGCTTCCTTTTCAAACCTAGATTCTGAATCAAAACCCGATCCCCAGGACTCAGACTATGATAACGGATTTTCTGGTCATTACGCTCCTTGTTGCTCTGGTTCATCCTATCCGTGGAAGCTTGCGTTAGCTGATAAGCAGTTTGCAACTCCTCTTTCATCTTTGCCACATATTTTATATGTGATGTAGACGATGTGTTATCAGACAAAACACCAAAACAAACGTCTATAGGGAGCCGAGCTTCCCGACCAAACATCAAGAAATAGGGTGAGTACCCAGTAGCCTCATTATGTGTGCAATTATATGCATGCACCAGGTGTGCAATATGCTGGCTCCATTTAGACTTCTCATGAGACTCCAGAGTACCGAACACATCCAACAGGGTCCTGTTGAATCTCTCAGGTTGAGGATCACCCTGTGGGTGGTAAGGAGACATCCTAGACTTCTTTACACCCAACATCGACAACATCTCAGTCACTAGCCGACTTCAAAATCTCTTCCCTGGTCAGAAGGTACACGCATATGCAAGTCATAATGGATAAAATACCTCTCCCACAGAGTCTTGGTGGGAAAAGCCTGGGCATAGCGTGTGAAGTGGTCAGTGATCACTAGCACATTACAGACATTCCGAGGGTCAGGCTCAATCGAAAGAAAGTCGATGCACACTAGATCCATGGGCCCAGAACTCTGGATGTGGGAGAGAGGAGCAGTTCTTTGAGGAAGAGTCTTCCGCTTGATGCAGCATTCACAGGACTTGCAATACCGTTCAACATCAAGTTTCATGCGAGGCCAATGAAACCTGTCCCGCACCAAAGGTGTATGACTTGTCAAACCCCAAGTGACCAATGTCATCATGTAGCATCTTACAGACAAGACTGTGAAAACGCTTTGGCAGGAGCAGCTGCTTAACACGCTGGTCCCCCTTTTTAACTGTCCTATACAGCAATCCTCCTTCAATAGAAAACTTGTCCCACTCCCTTTTCAAGAGCCTAAAATCTGGGTGCCTAGTCTGGATACTGCCAGCAGGTTTCTTCAGACTAATGGCATGCCACACCTGTCCTATGAAAGGATCTGTCTTCTGAGCATCCTGAAGCTCGGCAGAACTGAGAGAGGGCACCTGATCCGTCGCTACCACAGCAGCATTACAGAACACTTTCGGAATGGCTGACTCATGACTACCAATTTGCTTGACAACACAGGGGAACGAGGAACAACCTGCTCGCTGTAAGGACACCACCTGACAAATGGCTCGGACACCAGGCGCTGGAATTTCTTGCCACTCATCATCAGGGGACAGACTGATGTGAGGGCGTCTCGACAGCGCGTCTGCATCAACATTTCGCCGCCCCGGCCTATACTTCAAGCTGAAGCTGTAGGTGTACAAGGCTGACAACCAACGGTGACCAGTGGCATCCAGCTTAGCTGACTTAGTTACAGTGCATCCGGAAATTATTCACACCCCTTCACTTTCCCCACATTTTGTTATGTTACAGCCTTATTCCAAAATGGATTAAATTCCCTTTTTTCTCATCAATCTACATGCAATACCCCATAATGACAAAGCGAAAAAGGTTTTGTAGAAATTTTTGCAAATTTATTAAAAATAAAAAACTGAAATATTGCATGTACATAAGTATTCACACCCTTTACTCTGTACTTGGTTGAGGCACCCTTGGCAGCGATTACAGCCTCAAGTCTTCTTGGGTATGAAGCTACAAGCTTGCCACACCTATATTTGGGGTATTTCTCCCATTCTTCTCTGCAGATCCTCTTGAGCTCTGTAAGGTTAGATGGGGAGCGTTGCTGCACAGCTATTTTCAGGTCTTTCTAGATATGTTCAATGGGGTTCAAGTCTGGGCTCTGGCTGGGCCACTCAAGGACATTCACAGACTTGTCCCGAAGCCACTCCTTCGTTGTCTTGGCTGTGTGCTTAGGGTCATTGCTGTGTTGAAAGGTAAACCTTCACCCCAGTCTGAGGTCCTGAGCGCTCTGGAGCAGGTTTTCTTCAAGGATCTCTCTGTACTTTGCTCCATTCATCTTTCCCTCGATCCTGACTAGTCTCCCAGTTCCTGCCGCTGAAAATCATCCCCACAGCATGAGGCTGCCACCACCATGCTTCACTGTAGGGATGGTATTAGCAAGGTGATGAGAGGTGCCTGGTTTCCTTCAGACGTGACGTTTGGCATTCAGGCAAAAGAGTTCAATCTTGGTTTCATCAGACCAGAGAATCTTGTTTCTCATGGTCTGAGAGTCCTTTAGGTGCTTTCTGGCAAACTACAAGCGGACTGTCATGTGCCTTTTACTGAGCAGAGGCTTCCGTCTGGCCACTCTACCATAAAGGCCTGATCGGAGGAGTGCTGCAGAGATGGTTGTCCTTCTGGAAGGTTCTTCCATCTCCACAGAGGAACACTGGAGCTCTGTCAGAGTGACCATCGGGTTCTTGGTCACCTCCCTGACCAAGGCTCTTCTCCCCCGATTGCTCAGTTTGGCTGGGCGGCCAGCTCTAGGAAAAGTCCTGGTGGATCCAAACTTCTTCCATTTACGAATGATGGAGACCACTGTGCTCTTTGGGACCTTCAAAGCTGTAGACATTTTTTTACCCTTCCCCAGATCTGTGCCTCGATACAATCCTGTTTCAGAGGTCCACAGACAATTCCTTTGACTTCATGGCTTGGTTTCTGCTCTGACATGCACTGTCAACAGTGGGACCTTATATAGACAGGTGTGTGCCTTTCTAAATCATGTTCAATCAATTGAATTTTCAACGGGTGGACTCCAATCAAGATGTAGAAACATCTCAAGGATGATCATTGGAAACAGGATGAACCTGAGCTCAATTTTGAGTGTTATAGCAAAGGGTGTGAATACTTACGTACATGCAATATTTCAGTTTTTTATTTTTAATAAATTTGCAAAAATGTCTACAAAACCTTTTTCACTTTGTCATTATGGGGTATTGTGTGTAGATCGATGAGGGAAAAAAGGAATTTAATCCATTTTGGAATAAGGCTGTAACATAACAAAATGTGGGGAAAGTGAAGGGGTGTGAATTCTTTCCGGATGCACTGCATATAAGTCAGCGGGTTATTGTCAGTCCTGACCTCCAAAGTGGCCCCATAAAGATAGTCGTGCAGCCGGTCAACAATAGCCCACTTCAAAACTAAAAACTCCAGCTTATGAGCTGGATAATTCTTTTCCGAAGGGGAAAGACTACGGCTGATGAAAGCTACTGGGCGCAAACCGTCAACATGTTCCTGATACAGGACACCACCTAAACCATCCAAGCTCACATCTACATGCAACACATACGGCTTTTGGGGGTCTGCAAAGGCCAGCACCGGAGCCTGAGTAAGCCTTGTCTTCAACTCCAATACCGTCCTGTGAAACTATGTGCCCAACATAGTTCACCGATGTCCTGCCGAACTGACATATGTATATCCAGAGATAGTTTCAGACCCTCATCTCTCTTCCTGTCCAGAACCTTAAGGAGCCGTTCATCATGCTGCTCCAATGTGTGTCCGAACACAATCAAGTCATCTAGGTACACCAGAACTTCCAGGAAATTCATGTCCCCGACAGTCTGCTCCATGACTCTCTGAAATGTGGTGGGGGCACCACAGATTCCCTGAGGCATCCTCTCAAACTGATAGAACCCCAAAGGACAGATGAAGGCGGTTTTCTCCTTATCAGCCTCACTCATGGGAATCTGGTAGTAACCAGATCTTAAGTCCAAAACAGAGAACCACTTGCTGCCAGAGAGGCAATGGAGGGTGTCCTCAATTCTGGGAACTGTGTATTGGTCAGGGATGGTCTGCTGGTTAAGCGTTCTGTAGTCCACACACATCTTGACCTTTCCAGATTTGTTGCGCACAACTACAATAGGCAAGGTGTACGGACTCCTGGATTCTGAGATGATGCCATTCTCCTGAAGCTCTTGCAAATGCTTTCGCACATCCTCTAAAGCGGCGAGACCTCTCTCGAAAAGACCATGAATCATTTAACCTAATATCATGCCTGGTGCTTTTGGAACAGCCCACTTTCCACTCATGACAGGAAAACATCTTTTCGCTGCATAATCTTCTCACAGAGGCGCCGCTTGGCCTCCTCTGGCATAGAAGAAGTGCCAAAGTCAAAAGAAGAAGGGCTGATCACACCGACATCCTCGGAGCGGCTAGTGGACGGAACATGTGGCACTACTTCAACTGGAAAGAGGTGAGCGAGGGGACTTCCTCTCTTCACCACTAATTCCCTAGAGGAAACATTCCTTACAGTTACTGTAATATGCCGACTAGACACAACAGAGACAGGACGAACTTCAGGCCTCAATTGTAGCTCAGGGACAGTAGATGCATCACTGGTAACAGCCTGGTCTACAAGCACAGAACACTCACTAAAGGTACCAGGTAATTTAGGCATGCCGGAAAGCTGCAACACCTGGCCAGGCTGCAGGACAACAGGTTTAGGCTTTGTAAACCACACAGTGCTGCTTGTCCACACAATCTTGCACGATAGCAGTGTGTTGGAGGGACTCAAAAGCCTTTTTAATGACTGGGTGTATTCTTAGAGTGCTGAGAAACCGGTCTCCTGCCTGTTCCCTACAAGAAGCAAACAACTTTCTCACTACCTGAGTGTTTGTGCCAACCAAAATAGCTATCCCCTGTTTGGTCTGAGGGTCAGGACACAAAAGAGCTAGGGTGTCTACCACCTGAGGCACTCCAGTAACAGCCTCAGTAAACTCAAACCTTAGAGACGAGTAGCCATCATACGGGCATTTGTGAGAGCTCAAACCTCATATTTCAAGATTTTCCACTGGCTGTAGTGGCAAATGTTTCAAATATGCATCATAAAAGCTACAATACAAGATAGTGACCTGGGAACGACTATCAAGAAGAGCTTTGGCATAAATCCCCTCTGTCTGCACAGGCACCTCAGTAGAGGGCCCCACTAAGCCAGCCGGCAGCGGTGACTGACTGACTTTAATTTGAGGTAAGCATTGGGTGGAACGGATTTTGTGTGATGGAGCTCGACGCCGTTCCATCACTGAGCTCCGCTGAAGTTTCCCTGTGGCTGTGACCTTTTGATCAGCTTCTGATTCACCAGTCTGAGGTTCTCAGAACGCGTACACTCTCACTTGGTGTGACCATCCTCCCCACACTTATAGCTAAAGATGCCAGGCAAAGAAGATAAAGTAGCAGACGTGGGAAAGGTTGAGGAAACAACCCTCGGGGAAACAGCCGAAACAGTGGTCTCTAAGCTCTGGCCCACTGCAGTCTGCGGGGCTGGCATTGCAGGAGTCAGGGTAGCAGCACTCAAACCTCTACTTACTAAAACTGTCAGTTCCTTGACTTCATTCCTTAAACTATCCACCTCAGATGGCACCGGATTCACAGCCACCTGTGGAACAGCAGCAGTCACAGGTGCACAAGGAACGGCAGCGGCAAGACACAGGCAAAGGAGGAACCGCAGCAGCAGCAACAGAAAGCTTAGTGTTTTAACTCACACTTACCCAATGCTCCCCTTCTCGGATTTCCCGCATCAGCTGAGAAAAGTAGGTGGATCTTGCAAAGTATGCATCATTCGCACACGTAAAGCCACCAAGTGAGTGGTAAGGGCCCCCTTTAAGAGCTGCTCCATGCGTGCAGTGGCTAGTGCCACTAATGCCAATATTAGTGATAAATGATAAAAGAAATAATTAACCAAGATAATAATCAATTTATTAGCGCGGTGCCTCCACTGTAAAAATACTACACTTACCTAAGGCTAGTGAATGGTGTATCTTCCCAGAATTAAACAAAAATGTGGTGAATGCAGATATTATAACCCTGCTGTGTAGTGAATTACTGTACAAGCTTATTACCAGCACTCTAAAAGTAACCTAGGCTTTGCATAAGCGGAAAATGAGCTGCCAATACACCTGAAATCTATTTAATAATAGGATTTATTTGATAATAATGAGAGAGAGAGAGTACACACGAGTGTAGTATTGTTGATTAAATAAACCTTAATTTAAGTTAAACAGGGTGTGACAACCGATCACAATAAACAGGAAGAAAAGTAGCAAAAGAACACAAAAATACCCAGCGCTTTCCGTTGGGGCCCGTTGGTGCACATAAACAGCTCTCTGAGCGGAGGGTCTGGCAGCAGTCACTACGATGCCCAGGCTACGAGATAAAAGTGTGTGTGTGTGTGTGTGTCAGTATAAATGAAATTTTCGGGTTACTCACAACCCATCGCTCCCTCGACCTGGAGGCTGTGTGCAGTCCAGAGGATGGAAGGCGTAGTGCTAGCCTAGCAGCTGGCAGGTGTCGGCTCCCCGGTAGCGGCCTCCACCCGCAAGATGGCCACAGGTTGCAATGATCAGAAAACCCTGGCGAAGAGGGTGGTCCTCTGGTGGGTCCAGTGCCGGAGATCAGATGAAGCGAGTCCTCTTTGGACAGCAGACAGGTCCCAGGAATGGAGCAGAGCGGCTCACCTAGTTAGCTCACCGTCCAGCTCAGCCCGATGACTTCTTGCTAGCCTCCACAACTCAAGTCGGCTAACAAACTAGCACTGGATGCTAAATTCACCTAGCTATCCAGCGGCCACACCGGCTCCAGGGCATAGACCAAAACAATCGTAACACCAAAAACAACCACACAATCAAGCATACAACCGCGGGCCAATCGCAACACTCCTGAACTGAAATGCGGGCCTAGCACACGGGCTGTGTACAAATTCTCCGCGAAACTGGTACTTGAGACGGAGCAGCAGAAAATGGACGTCTCTCCAGGGAGTACTGGCTTGGACTAAAACTCCTCCCTCTCCGTGAGGAGATAGAATGTTGACGTCCTCGCGATTTCGCGGGTATAATAACTTTACACAATATCATTGGATGATAACATAATTCAAATAAAAATACAAAGAGCAAATACATTTCATTGGTTTACAGGTTTAGAGACTTATAAGAACATAGGAAATGCTTAAGACACAAAGCATGCTGGTAAATGAAGTACCACAAAGTATGTACGGTAAGCAGTATGCTAAACAGTACAATGTCATAACATATGCATTACAATAAACAGTATTATACTAGGCCTCTATTTACATCCTAGGGGCCTAGATTTTAGAGGTCCTTACACAGAACCCAGGGATGTCGTGTACAGGGAGAAAAGGAGAGGACCCAGAACCGAACCCTTTGGAACGCCTGTAGTCAGTCTGCGAGGCTCCGACACAAATCCCCTCCACGTCAACTGATAGGAGTGACCCGTCAGGTAGGCTGCAAACATTGAGAGTGCAGAGCCTGTGACACCCAGCCCCTCGAGGGTAGAGAGGAGGATCTGGTGATTCGCTGTGTCAAATGCAGCTGACAGGTCCAGGAGTATCAGGACAGAGGAATGAGAGTTTGCTTTCGCAGAGTGCAGCGATTCTGTCACTGCAAGGAGGACCGTCTCTGTCGAGTGACCCACCCTGAACCCAGACTGGTTGAGGTCCAGGAGGTTGTTCTAGTGGAGGTACAAAGACAGTTGGTTAAAGACAGCACATTCGAAAGTTTTGGATAGAAAGGGTAGAAGGGAAACCGGTCTGTAGTTTTTGACGTCAGAGGGGTTAAGTGATGGTTTCTTGAGAAGGGGGGTGACTCCAGCAGTCTTGAAGGCAGATGGAAAGCATCCTGCCTGGAGGGAGGTGTTGATGAGGTGGGTTAGATAGGGAAGGCATTCAGGTGCTATAGAGTGAAGAAGAGGGGAGGGGACCGGGTGAAGGGAGCATGTGGTGGGGGCGTGGAGAGGTGAGGGAGGGTGCAGAGGGTGGGATAGTGCAAGCAGCACTAACCGGGTGATGAGAAAAGGAGGATCTGATGTCGTTTACCTTCTTGTCAAAGAAGTTAGCGAAGTCATCAGGGAGAAGGGAGGAAGTAGGAGGAGGAGGTGGGGGTTGAAGAAGTGTAGAGAAGGTTTCAAAGAGTTTCTTAGGATTAGAGGCAGAGGATAGGATTTTAGAGTGATAGAAGTCAGTGTTAGCAGCAGAAAGGGAGGAGGAGAAAGTGGAAAGAAGAGATTGGAAGTTGAGAAGGTCCTCTGGGAGTTTGCTTTTTCTCCATTTGCTCTCTGCCACTCTCAGGCTCCATCTGTCAGTACGTACTGAGTCAGTCAGCCAAGGGGCAGGTGGAGTTGGGCGTGCAGGCCTGGAGTCGAGGGGACAGAGATTGTCCAGAGAAGAGGAGAGGGTAGAGAGAAGAAGATCAGTCGCAGTGTCAGGGGGTAGGAGAGAGAAAGAGTCAGGTGTAGGGAGGATAGAGGTAACAGAGGAAGAAAGCTCAGTGGTGGAGAGAGAGTGGAGGTGTCTACGGGTGGAAACCATGTGGGTAGGGGAAGGGGCTGAGGGGGGTGAAGAGAGGGAGAGAGAGTAGGACATGAAATAGTGGTCAGAGAGCTGGAGGGGAGTAACAGAGAGATTGGAAATAGGACAGCGTCTAGTAAAGATAAGGTCCAGCTGGTTGCCGGCCTTGTGGGTAGGAGGAGAGGGCGAGAGGTGAAGATCAAAGGAAGAGAGGAAAGAGAGAAGAGGATCTAGCTTGTTAGTGTGGATGTTGAAGTCACCGAGAAGGATAAGTGCAGAGTCATCAACACGGAAGTGCGAGACAAGTGTGTCAAGCTCCTCCAGAAACTCACCAAGGGGGCCTGGTGGGTGGTACACAACCACGATGGTGAGTTTGACTGGATAAGAGACAGTAACAGCATGAAATTCAAAAGAGGGCGGAGAAAATTGTGGAATGGAAACAACAGAGTATTTCCATTTCAGGGAGATTAGCAGGCCAGTACCACCACCCCGCCGCCCAGCTCTGGAAGTGTGAGAAAAAGAGTACACATCAGACAGAGCTGCGGGTGTGGTAGTGTTGCTCTGGTCCTTTTGCTCTTGTTCCCATCACAAAGCACTCCCATGGTTAATGTACTAGTCCCTGTATTTCAGGGACTAGTACATTAACCATTCCTCAAAAAGGGCTCTCCCTCTCAAGCTCTGCAGCCCTTGGTGCTAATGTCATTTATGTTGCTTTGTTCCTTTTGCTCTTGTGCCTATCACAATGCATGACCACGGTTAATGTACTAGTCCCTGTGTTTCAGTTACATGGCTTATTAAAAGGCAGGGGTGGAAAGTAAGTACTAAGTACATTTACTTAGGTTTTATAATTACATTTCAGGTCCCTTTACTTGAGTATTAAATTATTTTTTTTTGGTAATTTGAACTTCTATTCCACTACATTTTAGAGGGATATATTGCACTTTTTACTCTACAGCAGTGTTTCTCAACCCAGTCCTCAAGGAACCCCTATCCTGCAGATTTTCATTGTAACCCTGCTTAGGTAGCCCTGCTTGTACTTACTCGACCAATCATCTCGCAGCACTTAATTATGCAAGGTGAGCAACATCTGACAAAATTCATTGCTGATTGGTTGAATAACTACAAACAGGTACCTATTCAGGGTTGCAAGAAAATATGCAGGATAGGGGTTCCTTGAGGACTGGGTTGAGAAACACTGCTCTACAACATTTTCAACTTTTGTTACTAGTTACTTTACAGATTGATTCAGAAAAAAATCCAGAAATAAATAGTTATGTACTATTACAGATTAACCTACTTAGCAATAATTAAAACTAGCCCCACCTTTACCAGCTGCAAAATCAGCATAAACTAGCCCCACCTTTACCAGCTGCAACATTAACATAAACTAGCCCCACCTTTACCAGCTGCAACATTGACATAAACTAGCCCCACCTTTACCAGCTGCAACATTAACATAAACTAGCCCCACCTTTACCAGCTGCAACATTAACATAAACTAGCCTAACCTTTACCAGCTGCAACATTAACATAAACTAGCCTCACCTTTACCAGCTGCAACATTAACATAAACTAGCCTCACCTTTACCAGCTGCAACATTAACATAAACTAGCCTCACCTTTACCAGCTGCAACATTAACATAAACTAGCCCCACCTTTACCAGCTGCAACATTAACATAAACTAGCCTCACCTTTACCAGCTGAAACATCAGCATGCATGCTTACACATTAATGCATCAATCACTATTCAGAAATGGGTCATTCTGTACAGCAGATCAGAGATTCTCAACTTTTTTTTGAGTCGTGACCCCCCAGAATTATCAGGGTGGTGTTCGCGGCCCCTCGCCAAATAGCGGTACACTTAACTCACAAAACCCCGATGCAAACACACTGATACCTTTTCTGAGTCTTTGCTCCACAGTCGTTCCATGATAGCAAGGAAAACTGGCTATAGCTGCTTGGTTTAGAAAAAAAATAGTTTTTTATGTGTCCAGTCAGAACTCATGTGCACACACACTCTGACTCTCACAAAAGCACTCATAAACACACACAAAACAAACTAATGCAAATGATATCACTGGTACAGACAAGGTAATTTAAAACCATTCCCCAGTCTAAACTAGGTATGTTTAGGTTTGATTTTCTTCTCCACAACCATCTGGCGACCCCCGCAAATTATCTCGCGACCCCCTTGGGGGTCCGGACCCCCCAGAAACAATGCAGGGGGTAATGTTACTTTTGGTACTTTCAGAACATAAATTTGAATGCAGGACATTCACTTGTAACAGAATATTTGTACACTGTGGTTTTGCTGCTTTTAATCTGAGTAGTTCATTCACCACTGTTACAGTAGTGTGGCTTTAACATGTTAGGTCACTGCACACTGGATTTAGTATTTCTTAAAACAGATACTACACACCTTCTGACGGTCCTTGTATTGTTTGATAGCATCACAGGAAGAAGAGGATATCGCTGGCTTTATCTTTTTACTTGGCCTCTCCTGAAAACAGACAATAAAATAAATTATATGTGTGTGTGGGGGGGGTCTTCATACAGTTACAATATTTGGATATTTTCAAATTATTTGAATAACTCACCTCTGACTGTTCCATGTCATCCTCAAGATCAAGAAACGGCCTCATTTCTTTCACCCTCTTGCCCTTTCCCATCTGCTTCTCCTGTTCGTTCCATCCTTGTCTTCCACCAGTCGCTTCCTCGTCTGAATGACTGCTGCTTTGTCATCTGGCAAAAGAGTCAAACATATTCAGCCAACAGCTTCTGTGACAACCACGGGGGAACTTAGCACCCGACCCAACAACGAAACAGTGACCGTCGGCAGGTTGAGCCCGCTGTGGGCATTTATTCAAAAGACACACAGCAGAAGTACTGCCCCTCGTCTGAGCCGGCTGGCTCCCGTCTTCGTTGGCTCCTACGCTGGGCAGCCAACACAACTCTAGCTTTCTCTCTCCCCCCCTGGGCGGCTGTCTCTGGCTCCCTTTTATCCTGGGGCTCCTCATCAGCCTCCGATTGGGGCCAGGTGTGTCGCTCAGTCTCCCTCTCGCGATTGGGGCCAGGTGCGTTTCTGGGCTGTGCTGGGTCACTGGCCATGATGCTGAAGCCGGGCTGACCCCGGGGTTGTCACACTTTGTACAAGCCATATCTGTAGAGCAATCAACAACAGTAGTTTCATTTGATTAGGTATTTGATATTGATTTTGATATACTGTATTGATCCCGTGGGGAAATTCTTCCTCTGCATTTAACCCATCCTAGCTGTGTAGCTAGGAGCAGTGGGCAGCCGCTATGCAGCGCCCGGGGACCAACTCCAGCTCGTCTTGCCATGCCTCGGTCAGGGACAGACAGGAAGGAGTATTAAACCTGACATGCATGTCTTTTTTGATTAAATCATCGTCTTTTTTAATCAAATTCTTCATTTACCATTATCACTCTGCTCCTTTATGCTTCTACACCACACCTTTTAGGCTACTTAACAGAATGGTATTTTAAACAAACTATCCACCTAGCATATATTATAAATGTGATGTATTGCTGTACATGTTACCGGCTCCAGACATAGGGGATATCCGGAGCGGCAGCAAATGATACACAGGCTAAATAGCACTGTGGATCTGTCAATCAAAAAGAGAGGCACGATGAAAATACGTTGTCACTCAAGCTTGCGCCAGTTTATTTCTGGTCTGGCTTAAGGAGGCTTTGCTCTCTTTCTACTGCTCCCCAGAAGCGCTGCAGCGCCACCTACTGACTTGGTGGTGTAAACCCACATTGTATTTATTCTGCCCTTACTAGGATACAGCTGATTTCTAGCTTGGCAGAACAGGGTTCCTTAATAAACATCCAGGAGTCAGCAGGTACGTTTAGATGTTTACGTTCAGAAGCACTGTGAAAGTGCAATACAGAGATAAAACATAAATGAATAAAATGTTACAAATTGTAATGTATTTGACTCTTTCTTTATACCAACAAACGCTGAGTCATTAATTATTATGCACAACACAAATATACACAAACATGTGCTGAAATTATCATGGATTAGCCACTACGGCTAACTAGCGATTAGCTTAATGCTAACTTAACAATGAAAATGCCATAGACAGGCTAACGCGTTGGCATCACTCACGTTTTTATGTTTACCACACATTTATTAACTGTTTCAGAAGACCATAACAGGTAAGTTTAACATAAATAGGTAAGTATTACTTACAGATATATGCTCTTTAGGGTTCAGCAGAGAAAAACGAACAAATGAGGAGTAAAAAACAGCAGTTTGCTTCAAGGCTTTCTTCAGTGTAAAGGAAACTACAGCAAGTCCACATGAACAAACAGCGCAGCGCAACAGTCAACATTCACCTTCTCATAAGGGTCCAGCACACTCCCCGCCTGGTATAATGTGCTATACCACTATGTCCCTCTGAGTAGCAGCACTACGTCTGAGACGGGTCTTGAATACACCCTGGGGGAGCCGCCTTTAACAATTCTCACTTCCACTTTACGGACCCTGTTGTCCTGACCAGGAAAGGTATTTACAACAAGTCCTGTAGGCCATTCATTCCGTTTGGCCTGGCTGTCCTTTAGAAGCATAACATCTCCAATTTGCAGACTAGGTTGGTCTGCTTGCCATTTCCTTCTTTAAAGGCCTCTTGCTGTACAGTCTGGACCATTACTGTCCTTGCCTGTGTAAGCCCATCTGCTTTTGGTATATATCCCCCTCTGGAGCTTTAGAACAGGATCTGACTTTCTGAATGAGCTTGGCTATTCCATGTGTGAGTAGCTTCCAGCTGGAAAAGCGTTCGAACCTGTGAGAACTAAACAGTGTCTCAGAAGCTTTTGTAGCAAAGGTCGCAACCAGTGGGCGCACGTCTGCATCCGTGTCTGGTTCAACAAGCTCAAAGGACTCTGGCTGGGTAAGTATAGCTCCGTCATCTTTTTTGAGAGAGGAGGGTCATGAAAACCAATTCGTCTCTCCGTAAGGTGTAGCTGGTACTGATCGTGTACCATGGTCCGCGGGATTGTGTTCCATGCTGACAAAGTGCCACTGTTCTGGCTGTGATGACTTCCGAATGCGTGTGACTCTGTTAGCGACGTACACATAGAACCTCCGGTTGGTGTTGTAGATATAGCCCAGCACAACTCGAGAGTCAATGTAGAACTTCACTGTGTGGATCTTGACATCTAGTTCATCCACCAACATGTCAGCTAGCTCGACTGCGAGCACGGCCGCACAAAGCTCCAGACGAGGCACAGTATGAGCGTCACGTGGTGCTGATTTGGATTTCCCCATGCAGAATCCTACATGACTGTGTCCTTCATCGTCGACTGCTTTGAGGTAGGCCACCGCAGAGATGGCCATGGTGGACGCGTCGGAGAAGACACATAGTTCCCTGTGCTGTGTGGAGAGCAAGGAAACAGGTAGGTATGGCCTTGGTATGTGAAGTTCCTCAAGTGCCTTGAGTGAGTCCTTCCAAGACTTCCACTGTGTCTCTTCTTCAGCAGGTATTGGGGCATCCCATTCGCAATGCTCAGTACATAGTTCTCTGACTAGCGCCTTGCCTTGTACTGTTATTGGAGCCACAAACCCCAGCGGGTTGAATATGCTGTTGACCGTAGAGAGAATACCCCTACGGGTAAATGACTTCTCCTCTCTAGAGACAAGGAAGTTAAAGCTGTCAGTTTGAAGGTGCCAGTTGAGACCTAAGCTTCTCTGCAGGGGTAAAGGATCCACACCTAGCTCTAGGTCTTTCAGCTCTTTAGCGCGTTCCTCGGATGGAAACGCTTCCATCACTGCAGTATGGTTGGAAGCCATTTTGTGCAGTCGGATGTTTGAGTCGGCTAACATTTCTTTGGTCTTTTTCAGGACTCGGATGGCATCGTCGTCAGTGGAGAATGACGTAAGTCCGTCGTCAACGTAAAAGTTCCTTAGACGAACTGTTTTGCCTCCATGCCATGTTCTTCCTGGCCTTGCAGGGCAGCTTTTCTCAAGCCGTATATGGCAACAGCGGGAGAAGGGCTAAGGCAAATAACCTCCAAAACGTGTCGTGTATCTACAGGATAACTGAATTATACAACGAACAGGGTGTATCTTGGTCTTCCTCTTTTATTTACTAGACCGTAGTAACATTACAAAACGACTGCGTTAAGCAGGCACGAAAAGACACGAGTGACCCTCTTGTTCTGTCTTCTTCCAAGGTCGCCCTTGGAAGAAGACAGAGCAAGATACACCTAGATAAACGAAAAGGCAACAAAGTTTGCCTTTTCTCCATTTGCGGTCTACCCCTCTTAGGCTCCATATGTCAGTACGTACTGAGTCGGACAGCCAAGGGGCAGGTGGAGTTGGGCGTGCAGGCCTGGAGGTGAGGAGACAGAGATTGTCCAGAGAAGGTGTAGGGAGGATAGAGGTAACAGAGGAAGAAAGATCAGTGGCAGAGAGAGAGAGTGGAGGTGTCTACGGGTGGAAACCATGTGGGTAGGGGAAGGGGCTGAGGGGGGTGAAGAGAGGGAGAGAGAGTAGGACATGAAATAGTGGTCAGAGACCTGGAGGGGAATAACAGAGAGATTGGAAATAGGACAGTATCTAGTAAAGATAAGGTCCAGCTGGTTGCTGGCCTTGTGGGTAGGAGGAGAGGGTGAGAGGTGAAGGTCAAAGGAGGAGAGGAAAGAGAGAAGATTATCTAGCTTGTTAGTGTGGATGTTGAAGTCACTGAGAAAGATAAGTGCAGAGTCATCAACAGGGAAGTGCGAGACGTGTGTCAAGCGCCTTCAGAAACTCACCAAGGGGGCCTGGTGGGCAGTACACAACCACAATGGTGAGTTTGACTGGATAAAAGACAGTAACAGCATGAAATTGAAAAGAGGATGGAGAAAATTGTGGAATGGAAACAAGAGAGTATTTCCATTTCAGGGAGATTAGCAGGCCAGTACCACCACCCCGCCTCCCAGCTCTTGGAATGTGAGAAAAAGAGTACACATCAGACAGAGCTGCGGGTGTGGTAGTGTTTTCTGGCATGATCCAGGTTTCAGTTAGAGCAAGAAAGTTGAGGGAGAGCAAGGATGCGTAGCCAGAGATAAACTCAGCTTTTGGCACCGCAGACTGTCTATTCCAGAGCCCTCCCATCACCACTTGCTCAACGTGAGTGATGAGAGTGTGATAGATAAAATTGGTAGGGTCACAGTGTCTAGGAGTGACCCAATGTCTATGCCAGCCCCGGGAAGCGGAAAGGACAGGAATGCGAAGGAAACACATAGTCTATACTAGGTACACAAAATACAGATGACTGACCGGATCTAAAAAGAGCAGTCCGTGCTTGACGATGTCTTGGCTTGAAAAAGTCGCGCTGGCCAAGTAGCAGCAGTGATTTAAAGAACACTGATTGCTAATTGTCTGCCATGAGTGCAGGCCACAGCCTGGCCACTTAACACCCAATTGGCCAAAGAGGTACACTGAAAATAGGCTTATTGCCCAGAAACTGGACACTTATGTAAAACTCTATCAAACCTCACACAATACTATTAAAACTGCAAACAGCAAGTTACCAAGGAATATATTTCTAAGCTAAAAGGATAACTAAGTCAGAACAGCTAGGCAACAAGAAATATTTAAGGGCACACTAGGTGAAAAACAGCTACAGCTAGAATAAGTAAATAAGACAAGTAAGTAAATAGAATAATTCAGCTACAGCTAGAATAAGATCCCACTAGGAACCAGCAGCAGATGTATAGACAAAAGGACTAATACTCAAGCAGCTGGAATAAGACTAATAGCAACTTGTTAAGCAAGAAAGATGATACTTACTCTATTCTAGATGAACCAGCAATTCAGAA
Source organism: Lampris incognitus (assembly GCF_029633865.1). Lineage (NCBI taxonomy): Eukaryota > Metazoa > Chordata > Actinopteri > Lampriformes > Lampridae > Lampris > Lampris incognitus. Next base: position 72,101,921 of record NC_079212.1, read on the forward strand.
TCACTCCAGAAGTTAAGATGCACACTCTTAACTTGTCTTGTACTTCCTGTTTTATTTTGATACACACCTCTTGTCTCGTTTCAGGTCCTTTACTTCCTGCCGTCATGTGTCTTCCTCCTGTGTGATTACCTGCCCTGCCCTAATGTGTTGCACCAGTGTCTAATTGTCTCCCCTCCTCCAGAGTATATAGTCTTAGTGTTCCCTTTCGTCTGTGCCAGTTCATCTTGTTCCTTAGGACAGCGTTCCAGCATTTTTTCCTTGTGTGCGTTTCCTAGCCCTATAGTTTCCTGACCTGTTTTTTTTTTGTTTTGTTTTTTGTTTTGCCTTATTTGACCTTGCCTTTCGCCTGCCGATGTGGACACTGTTGCCTTGTTATCTGATCACCTGTGTACCGACCTCTTTCTTATTAAAAGGACTGATTTTTGTGAACTGAGACTGAGTCTGCGTTTTGAGTCCAAGCCTGTGGTTCAGCATTGACAGTACGTACTGGCCATAGCATGGACTCAGCGGACTCAGATACAGTACGCTCTGTGCTCCAGGCACAGGTTAACAAGATCCAGAGTCAAGATGAACAGATCAATCTTCTTCGCCATGAAGTGAAGGAGCTGACAGACCATCAGGAGTCCCTCTTGGCAGTTTTCAGAACCCAGCTCCACCATCTCTTTGACCAAATGCGGAAGATGCAGAACCCGCCGGGCTCTGGTGAATCGACACCGGCGGCACCTCCGGGTTCTGGGTCAGATGCTGTTTCTCCTGCGCCCGCCACTCCATCCCTGCCTCTCCACCTTTCCAGACCAGAGCGTTTCTCCGGAGAAACAGGTAACTGCAGAGCTTTTCTAACCCAATGTGATTTGCATTTTGAGCTTCAGGCTGATGCCCTCCCTTCTGACCGCTCAAAGATTGCATACATTATTTGTCACCTTACTGGGAGACCGGAGGCCTGGGCGACGGCAGAGTGGAGTTGGAAATCACCTGTCTGCAATTCACTGTCGCTGTTTTCCAAGACCTTCACCCAGATCTTCCAGCAGACAGGCCCTGGACGGGAGGCAGCCCGAGCCTGTCAGGTTCAGACAGTCAAACTGGGACCCACAGAGCAGACCAGAGACAGACAGGTGTGGAGAGGCAGTTTATTAACCAGTCCAGGGTCGGTACACAAAAGGCAGTCAGCTCAGGCAGAAGTACAAAAACAAGAGGCAGAAAGGTAAGTCCAAAAAACAGGTGAGAGTCAAAACCATCAAACGGTGGGCTAAGGCTAAGGTAACAGAACGCTAGGCTAAACTGGTCTCAAGGGAAAAATTGGGTCGGAACACGAGGAAACATACACAAGAAAACTGCCGGAAAGCTACTCACAAGTGATGCAGGCAATCTGGCAAAGACACACCGGGGAAACAGGCATTTATACACATGAAGGGAGGAGATAATGAGGCACAGGTGAAGACAATGGACAATCACACACACGGAGTCAAGACACCTAGAATGAACACAAACAGGAAATGAGGGAATCCACAAAGCTAAAACAGGAAGTCAAAACCCAAACAAACTAAACTGTATAGGGCCTGACAGTACCCCCCCCCCTCTCTATGGCCGACCCCTGACGGGCCAGGATCGTGGGGGTGGTCACGATGGAAATCCCGTATGAGGTCAGGGTCCACGATGTTCCGGGAGGAGACCCAAGACCTCTCCTCCGGTCCGTAACCCTCCCAGTCCACGAGGTACTGAAACCCGCTCCCCCGGCGGCGAACAGCCAACAGCTTCCGGATCGTGTAGACCGGACCCCCATCGATGATCTGGGCGGGAGGAGGGGGCCTGGCAGGCGGGACCAAAGGGCTGGTCCTTACAGGCTGAACCTCACTGACATGAAAGGTGGTGTTCACCCGAAGGGACCTGGGAAGGTTGAGTCTCACAGACACAGGGTTAATAACCTTTGACACAGGGAATGGTCCAACAAAACGAGGGGCCAACTTACGGGACTCCACCTTGAGAGGTATCTGCTTGGTCGACAACCACACCCGTTGTCCAGCTTGATACACTGGGGCAGCTCTCCTCCTCCTGTCAGCAAGCTTCTTGTAGCTCTGGGAAGACCTGAGGAGGTTCTGACGGGCCCGAGCCCACATCCGTCGGCAACAAGGGACCATGGCGACAGCAGACGGGACGCTGACCTCCCTCTCCAGCGCAGGAAACAGAGGCCGCTGGTACCCAAAAACACACTGGAATGGAGACATGCCAACGGAAGTGCAGGGGAGCGTGTTGTGGGCATACTCCACCCACATGACGTACTTGCTCCACGAGGCAGGATTCCGGGAAGCCAGGCAGCGGAGCCCCTTCTCCAGCTCCTGGTTTAACTGCTCCGTCTTCCCATTGGTTTGAGGATGGTGGCCTGAGGTCAGGCTAACAGTGACACCCATGAGTTGGCAGAAAGCCCTCCAAAACTGAGCCACAAACTGCGGACCCCGGTCAGACAGGACATTCCTGGGAAATCCAAAAACTCGACAAACATGAGACATGAGCAACTCTGCCCTTTCTTTGGCGGAGGGAATCTTTGGTAATGGTGTGAACCGTACCATCTTGGAGAAACGCTCTACTACTGTAAGTACAGCAGTGTTACCCTCTGAGGGTGGTAAACCGGTCACAAAGTCGAGTGAGATGTCAGACCAGGGCCGCTGTGGCACCGGAAGGGGCTGGAGAAGTCTAGCACTGGGGACGTTCTTGCTCTTGTTCTGCTCACAGGTTGTGCAGGCCGCCACATACTCACTGACATCATTCCTCATACCAGGCCACCAAAACCTCTCATGGACCCGGGCCAGAGTTCTGCGGAAACCCAGATGACAAGGTATAAGAGAAGCATGAGCCCAAGTAATCACAGAACCCCGAAGGTCAGGGGTGACAAATAACTTGTTTGGTGGTACCTCGGGAGGAATCTGAATCCCTTGATTAGCTCTCTTGACCCGCTCTTCAATTTCCCAGGTGACACAACTCACAACACAAGTCTCAGGGATTATTGTCTCAGTTTCCTTAGGAACGCATTCACTTTTAAACAGTCTAGACAGGGCATCGGGTTTAACGTTCTTGGAGCCAGGACGAAAGGATATGATGAAATTGAAACGGGAGAAGAAAAGGACCCACCTGGCTTGTCGAGGGTTCAGTCTTTTAGCTGTCCTGATGTACTCAATGTTTTTATGGTCCGTCCAGACCAGGAAAGGTTGTTCAGCCCCCTCCAGCCAATGCCTCCACTCCTCCAAGGCAAGCTTAATGGCCAGTTGTTCGCTGTCCCCAACGTCATAGTTCCTCTCTGAAGAAGAAAACCTGCGAGACAAGAAGGCACATGGGTGAGCTTGTCGTCCTTTTCAGAACGCTGAGAGAGTACCACCCCTGCACCCAAATCAGAGGCGTCCACCTCCACCACGAACTGCCGTTTGGGGTCAGGAAGAATCAATACAGGGGCGGCGACGAAGCTGCTCTTGAGCCTTTGAAAGGCGGACTCTGCCTGGGGGAACCAGAGAAACTGCACCTTGGAGGAGGTTAGGGCATGCAAAGGGGAGCAATGTGACTGAAGTTACAAATAAACTTCCTATAAAAGTTCGCAAAACCCAGAAACCGTTGGACTTCTCTTCTGGATGTGGGTGTGGGCCACTCCCGCACTACCCAAATCTTCTCCGGATCCATGCTGACCCTCCCCTCAGACACCACAAACCCCAAGAACGACACTTTAGACACATGAAATTCACATTTCTCAGCCTTGACAAATAGTTGATTAAGCAGTAACTGCTCCAGAACCTGCCTGACATGTTTCTTGTGAGCCTCAATATCAGAAGAGAAGATCAGAATGTCATCTAAATAAACGAAAACAAACTTGTTCAAATACTCACGAAGAACGTAATTTACCAGTGACTGAAACACAGCAGGGGCATTAGTGAGTCCAAAGGGCATAACCAGATACTCATAATGTCCTGTGGGGGTGTTAAAAGCCGTCTTCCACTCATCCCCTTCTCTGATGCGGACCAGAGGATAAGCATTGCGCAAGTGTAGTTTAGTAAATACCTTGGCCCCCTGGAGGAGCTCAAACCCAGAGGAAATGAGTGGAAGAGGATACCTGTTATTTACAGTGATCTCATTGAGTCCACGAAAATCAATGCAGGGTCGAAGGGTTTTGTGTTTCTTCCCCACAAAGAAGAAACCAGCTCCAGCAGGTGATGAGGAAGGCCGGATGATCCCAGCCTTAAGAGCAGCACCAATGTACTCCTCCATGGCTTGATACTCGGGTCCCAATAGAGAGTACAGACGGCCACGAGGGGGCGAGGTACCAGGAAGTAAATCTATGGAACAATCATAAGGACAGAGGGAGTGAAGTAGCCTTAGCCTTGTTAAATACCTGCTTAAGGTCCTGGTAGCAGGATGGAACTGAGGACAGATCTGGAAACTCCTCCTCGTCGACCTCCTCAAGCGAGGTGGAAACACCCTCCGAGCTGGAAACAGGTGGACCCAAAAAGCATTGCGTCTTACAGTTGCTCCCCCATGACAGAACCTTGCCGGAGGACCAGTCTATATGAGGATTATGCAAAGTTAACCAGGGATAGCCTAAGACAAGTGAGTGTTGGGGTGCATCAAAAAGGTGGAAAGTTATCTGTTCAGTGTGAGAGTCGGGAAAAGTCAGAGTCACTGGAGAGGTGCAGCGGGTAACCAGATACATCACATGGCCGTTTAGGGTGGTGGCATGCACGGGGGAGTCTATACGGACAAAAGAGAGGTTAAGTCTCTTGGCTAAGTTAATGTCCATGAGACTAGCATCAGCACCAGAGTCAATGAGAGCAGTGTGAGGAAGAGACAGAGATTCTGAGGAGAGTGTCACATGATAGAACTGCCGGCAAGATCTGTTCTTACTGGGGGAGGTACCTACCAGCACAGATGCCTGACGGGCAGAACCCCTGGGGCTTAAGGCAGTTCTCCAGGAAATGACTCAGTTGAGCGCAGTAGATGCATCATCCCTCATTGCGTCTTCGAAGGCGTTCCTCAGGAGAGAGCCGAGTGCGTCCGATCTGCATGGGTTCCTCGGAGTCACTCCTGGTGTTGGTCGTGGGAGCTGGAGCAGGAGAATGTCTAGGCGAGGGCCCCTGGGAGGGGTAGGAGCCAGGTTGCAGACCGGGGGGGAACTTCTTGTCTGATTATGCTCCAGCAATCTCTTGTCAATCTTAGAAGCAAGGGAGACTAGAGCATCAAGCTCAGAGGGCAGGTCTAGAGGAGTCAAAAAGTCCTTAACACGCTCAAAAAGGCCATTAAAAAAGGCATCAACCAAAGCAGGTTGATTCCAACCACTATCTGCCGCTAGTGGTCTGAATTCGATAGCATAGCCCATTACACTTCGCCTCCCTTGCCGCATGGCAACTAAGGCTTTGGCGGCCTCTCGACCAGGAGCAACAGTTTGAAATATCTGGGTAAAAGTCTTTTCAAAGAGGGGCAGAGAATTGCAGATGGCCGAACGGCAGCTCCACTCAGCCGTGACCCAGGCTTTGGCTCGACCAGACATGAAAGAAATCATGTAAGCTGTCTTACTGCGATCAGAGGGGAAGGCTGCTGCTTGAAACTCAAAATGAAGCTCACATTGGGTAAGAAATGGCCTAGAGTCACCAGGCTCACAAGAGAACCTTTCCGGGCTTGACAACCGCAAGTGAGTCGGTTCAGGAGATGTGGAGGTGTGAGTGTCAGTTTGAGTTTGTGACATGGATGAGGCGACTTCGCCCTCGCTGGGAGGCGTTGTAGATTCCCCTTGCTGCAGGCCGACCGTCAGATGGCTTAGCTGATAGGCTAACAGAGTAAACGCTGCCTCTTGACGTTTGTTAGACTCAGCTAATTCCTGTCTCAAAGAAGGCATTTGCTCCTCATGCATGTGAAGCCACCGGCCTTGAGTCTTCAGTGCCTCGCGGACAGGCTCTGGATCTGCAGGGTCCATGGTAGTGGTCAGATTGTACTGTCAGGTTCAGACAGACAAACTGGGACCCACAAAGCAGACCAGAGACAGACAGGTGTGGAGAGGCAGTTTATTAACCAGTCCAGGGTCGGTACACAAAAGGCAGTCAGCGCAGGCAGAAGTACAAAAACACGAGGCAGAAAGGTAAGTCCAAAAAACAGGTGAGAGTCAAAACCATCAAACGGTGGGCTAAGGCTAAGGTAACAGAACGCTTGGCTAAACTGGTCTCAAGGGAAAAACTACTCACAAGTAATGCAGGCAATCTGACAAAGACACACTGGGGAAACAGGCATTTATACACATGAGGGGAGGAGATAATGAGGCACAGGTGAAGACAATGGACAATCACACACACGGAGTCAACACACCTAGAATGAACACAAACAGGAAGTGAGGGAATCCACAAAACTTAAACAGGAAGTCAAAACCCAAACAAACTAAACTGTATAGGGCCTGACAGCCCTGGTGAGACTGCGACAGGGTAAGAAGAGAGTCTCTGATTATGCCATAGTGTTCTGCACTCTAGCAGCAGAGAGTGATTGGAACCAGCCAGCCTTGTTTGATGCATATCTTGATGGACTTCCTGACACTCTAAAAGACCAATTAGCCCCCCTGGACCCACCCGCAGAGCTGGATTCCCTTATAGCCCTGGTTATAAAAATTTGACTTGTCTGTATGAGAGAGAGAGAGAGAGAGAGAGAGAGAGAGAGAGAGAGAGAGAGAGAGAGAGAGAGAGAGAGAGAGAGGCAGAACCAGACCCTGCAGTTCCCCATCGCTCCAGCGGAGGCAACAGGTCAGCAGCTCTTCTTCTTCCTGGGGACGCACTCCTCCTGCTGACTCTATCACAGCGCCTAATCCAGGCACGGAGGAACCTATGCAGCTTGGCCGAACCCACCTGACTCCAGAGGAACACCAGCGACGAGTTTCAGAGGGCCGCTGCATCTACTGTGGCAAACTGGGGTACTTCATTGCCTTCTGCCCGTTAAAAGACCGGGCTCGCCAGTGAAGGTGAGGGCACTGGTGAGCCGTACTTTGACTGTTTCTAATCCCTCTCATTTGCAACCTCTAGTGTCTCTCATCCCCCCGGTGTTTTCTCTTAAGCATCCAGTCCTAGTTGATTCTGGCTCAGATGCTAACCTAATGGACTTTGATCTAGCCAGGAAGCTGGGCCTCAAAACCTTCTGCCTCAACCAGCCCCTGGATTCCAGTGCCCTGGACGGCAGGCTATTAAATAAGGTCATCCATCGCACTCAGTCGCACCTGTTTTTTCCCGACTCTCACAGCGAAAAAAATCAGCTTTCATGTCTTTCGAGCTCCTCAGCACCCACTTATCCTGGGATACCCCTGGCTCACACTCCACAGCCCCCATATAGACTGGAAAACAGGGCAGGTAATTTCATGGGGAAAGACTTGTGCAAAAAACTGTTTCTCACCCTCTCAACCTTTCATGCCGTTTGGACTTACCAATGCCCCAGCTGTCTTTCAGGCCCTCGTGAACGACGTCCTCCGGGATACGCTCAATGAGTTTGTTTTTGTTTACCTGGACGACATCTTAATCTTCTCCCCTGATGAGCAAACTCACATTCAGCACGTCCGGCGGGTCCTCCAGTGCCTCCTCCACCACCAACTCTTTGTCAAAGCTGAGAAGTGTGAGTTTCACGTGCCCTCAGTGTCCTTCCTGGGGTTCATCGTGTCTGAGGGGGAGGTCAGGATGGACTCAGAAAAGGTTAGTGCTGTTGTTGATTATCTGTAAGGAGGTTCAACGATTCCTGGGGTTTGCTAATTTTTACAGAAAGTTCATCAGAAATTTTAGTTCCGCTGCTGCCCCCCTTCACACACTGACCTCTTCTAAGCCTAGCTTCCAGTGGAACCCCCGGCCTGAGCTCGCTTTCCAGAGACTGAAGACCAGCTTCCCCTCAGCTCATGTCCTCACGTTGTCGGACCCCAACCTGCAGTTTGTGGTGGAGGTGGATGCCTTCAATGTGGGGGTGGGAGCTGTTCTCTCTCAGAGGTCGGCTAAGGACAATAAGCTACACCCCTGTGCCTTTCTTTCCCGCAAGCTGTCGGCCTCTGAGAGAAACTATGAAGTTGGCAACCGTGAGCTGCTTGCCATCAAGGTGGCATTGGAGGAGTGGAGGCACTTGTTGGAGGGGACCGAACAACATTTTCTCGTCTGGACGGATCATACAAACCTTGAGTACTTGAGGACGGCAAAGAGGCTCAACTCTCGGCAGGCTAGGTGGTCTCTCTTTTTCAACCAGTTCCAATTCACCCTGTCCTATCGCCCTTGCTCCAAGAACTTAAAGACTGATGCTCTCTCCCGTCTGTTTCCCTCTGAGAAATCTTGTAAAGATCCTACTCCCATTCTTCCTCCCTCGTGTGTTGTGGGTTCTGTCACTTGGGACATTGAGAGAAGGGTCAACGAGGCCAATGTGAACTGTCAACCTCCGGCCGGCTGCCCGCCGAACCGGCTGTTTGTGCCTCCTGTCTTGCGTTCACAGGTCATCCATTGGGCCCACTCTTCCCAGTTATCCTGTCACCCTGGAGTACGCAGGACCTTGTTCGTCATTCGACAGCGGTTCTGGTGGCCGGCCATGGAGAAGGAGGTGACAGAGTACATGGCAGTCTGTCCTGTGTGTGCTTGCAGTAAGGTCTCCCGACGCCCAGCTTCTGGTCAGCTTCGCCCACTCCCTGTGCCACATCGACCCTGGTCAGACATCTCCGTGGACTTTGTGACTGGTCTCCCCCCTTCCGTAGGTAACACCACCATCCTCATGGTGGTGGATAGATTTTCAAAGACGATCATTTTGTTCCCTTGCCCAAGTTGCCCTCGGTCAAGGAGACAGCCGAGGTGATGCTGCATCATGTTTTTCGCCTCCATGGCTTCCCCAGGGACACTGTGTCTGACCGGGGCCCGCAGTTTGTGGCACAGACTTGGCGGGCTTTCTGTTCACTCCTGGGAGCATCCGTCAGCCTCTCATCTGGCCACCATCCCCAAACCAACGGTCAGACGGAGCGGCTGCACCAGGAGCTGGAGACCAGCCTGCGTTGCCTCGCCTACCAGAGCCCCAACACATGAAGCAGTCAGCTCACCTGGGTTGAGTACGCACACAATTCCCTCTCATGTTCCTCATCTGGTCTCTCCCCCTTTCAGTGTGCCTATGGATATCAACCTCCTCTCTCCCCTGCCCTGGAGAGGGAGGTCAGCGTGCCCTCTGCGCTGGCTCTGGTTCGCCGCTGTCGCCACACCTGGGCCTGGGCCCGACGCACCCTGCTCCACAATTCCGAGCGTTACAAGAAGGCGGCTGACCGACGGCGGATCCCTGCCCCCACTTACAGGAGCGGCCAGAGGGTATGGCTATCCACTAAAGACCTGCCCCTCAGAGTGGAGTCCCAGAAACTCGCTCCCAGGTTTGTGGGGCCTGTCCCTATTTCCAAGGTCATTAACCCAGTTGCTGTCAAGCTCAAACTCCCCAGAGCCATAAGAGTCTACCCATCCTTCCACGTGAGTCAGATGAAACCGGCCATAGAAAGCCCTCTGGTCCCTGCCTCCAGGCCCCCTCCTCCCTCCCGGTTCATCGATAGTGGCCCTGTTTACACTGTCCGCAAGCTCCTAGCGGTCCGACGTCGGGGCCGGGGCTTCCAATACCTGGTCGACTGGGAGGGATACGGCCCGGAGGAACGTTCCTGGGTGTCGGCCAGCAATATCCCGGACCCCTCCCTCATCCGGGACTTCCATCGGGCCCACCCTGGCGACCCTGGGCCACCTGGGGCCGGCCGTAGGGGGGGGGGGGTACTGTCACGCCCCGTCTGGATTGTTATCTTTTTGTTTCTCCCAGTGTTCTTTGTCTTGTACTTCATGTTTTATTTTGATACTCACCTCTTGTCTCGTTTTAGGTCCTTTACTTCCTGCCCTTATGTGTCTCCCTCCTGTGTGATTACCTGCCCTGCCCTAATGTGTTGCACCTGTGTCTCATTGTCTCTCCTCCTCCAGAGTATATAGTCTTACTGTTCCCTTCCTTCTGTGCCAGTTCGTCTTGTTCCTTGTGACAGCGTTCCAGCATTTTTTCCTTGTGTGAGTTTCCTAGCCCTACAGTTTCCTGACCTGTTTTTTTGTTGCCTTTTTTTACCTCGCCTTTCGCCTGCCAATGTGGACACTGTTGCCTTGTTATCCGATCACCTGTACTGACCTCTTTCTTCTTAAAAGGACTGATTTTTGTGAACTGAGACTGAGTCTGCGTTTTGAGTCCAAGCCTGTGGTTCAACGTTGACATCAGAGCAGTTTCAGTGGAGTGACAGGGCCTGAAAGCCGACTGAAAAGGTTCATATAGATGGTTTTCTTTTGTATGGGTCGAAAGTTGTTGATACACAACTCTCTCTAGTACTTTAGAGAAGAATGGAAGATTAGAGACTGGTCGATAGTTATTAAGAGATCTTGGATCGAGGTCATAGCAAGGAGAGGACAAGTGAAAGAGATTTGTTCAGATAATGGGACGAACTTTGTTGGGGCCAATGGTGAGCTGAAGGCAGCCATTGCTGACTGGAACACCGCCAAATTTCAGCATTTGTTTCATCAATATGGGATTAAATGGACATCACACAGCCTCTCATCATCCCAGCCTTTCGTTTGATAAGCACATTAAAGAAATCAACAAGACTGCCTTTTTTTTCACTTACGTAACATAGCTAAAATTTGGTCTTTTCTGTCCATGGCTGACACAGAGACTCTAATACATGCATTTGTTTCATCCAGACTTGATTACTGTAATGTTCTGTTCTCAGGTCTGCCACATTCTAGTACTAAAAGTCTTCAGATGGTTCAGAATGCTGCTGCTAGAATCCTAACTAAAACGATGAAATTTGACCATACTACACCAATTCTTGCCTCCCTTCATTGGCTTCCTATCCATGTTAGATTAGAATACAGGGTGCTTCTGCTGACTTGTAAAATCCTAAATGGGCTTGCCCCATCTTACCTGTCTGATCTCCATAAACCTTACATGCCATCTCGAGCTCTTCGCTCTCAAAATACAGGGCTCCTGTGTGTACCCAAAGTTAAAAAGTCAGCTGGTGGCAGGGCCTTTTCCTATCGGGCCCCGTTTTTGTGGAATAACCTGCCTGCTGCCATCAGACAATCAGAGTCTGTTGAGTCCTTTAAATCCAAACTTAAAACTCATCGTTTTGCCTTAGCTTACAATTAGTTGCCTTTAAGTTGAGTGCTTCACAACCTGTACTGCATGGTGGGCCGGCTTCTGTCTCAATGAATTTACCAACCACTGTTCTGCTGACCAGATTATAGCGTATTGATTATAGCATATAGATTATGACTAGTTGATGTCTTAATTGATTATGACTAATGACTACTGCAAACTGTTCTCTTCTCTTACGTCTTTTCTCTCTCTCTGAATGATGTCTTCTTTCTCTTTTTCTGTGTGTGAATGGTGTCATGTGAGTCTCCCTTGGGTGCATGTCGGATCTCCTCCCAGGTCTCCGTGGTGATGGTGGTCATCACTTGGATGCTGACTGCCATTCCCCTGATCACATTTTCTTTTTATTAATCCATATATATATATAGTATCTTTTTTTTTAATTCTATTTTATTTTTTACATGATGATGCTGGTCGCGTGGCTTGGGTCCTGGACTGTTCCGATGGCGTCTGGACACTGCTTGGCATCCTGTGCATCATATTCTTCATAAAGTTTACAAGTTCATTTTAATTGTGTAATCCTCTTTCAATGTTGTATTGTGTAAATTGCGTGAACACAACATCCATTGCACGCTGTCCGTCTTGGGAGAGAGATCCTCCTCTGTTGCTCTCCCTGAGGTTTCTTCCCGTTTTTTCTCCCTGTAAAAGGTTTTTTAGGGAGTTGTTCCTTATCCGATGAGAGGGTCTAAGGACAGGATGTTGTGTTGCTGTTAAGCCCACTGAGGCAAATTTGTAATTTGTGATATTGGGCTATACAAATAAAATTGATTTGATCATGGCAGAGTGTGGGAGCTGTTAATAAGATCAGTTAGAAAGATGCTGAATTCCACTGTGAGAGAACACGTTCTTGATGAAGAAAGCCTTCACACAGTCTTATGTGAGGTTGAGTCGATCATCAACAGCCGACCTATCACAAAGGCATCTAGTGACTCAAATGGCTTGGAGGCACTGACGCCCAATCATCTCCTGCTGCTCAAGGTGAAACCATCATTACCACCAGGATTATTCGACAAGGATGATCTCTACTCACGGCGTAGATGGAGGCAGGTGCAATATACATATGTCAGATTTTTTTTGGAAGAGATGGATTAAAGAGTACCTACCTCAACTCCAGGAGCGGCAACGATGGTCCACAGCATCAAGAAACTTTGCAGAAGGAGACGTGGTTCTTCTGGCGGATGTTTGTACTCCAAGAAATCCATGGATTATGGGAAAAGTCATGAGGCAATCCCAGACAAGAAGGGGCTTGTTCGCAGAGTTCGCATCAAGACAAAGACCAACATCTGGACAGACCCATCACAAAGATCTGTCTCCTCATGGAATCTGAATGGGCCCCCACGATGAGCCATGTGCTGGAAACCTCTGTCTCTGTCTCTATCAATTCAATTCAATTCAATTCAATATGTGCTTTATTGGCATGACATACGTTTGTATACATATTGCCAAAGCATGTAAAACAACAACACAATACAACAATGATTATAATAATAACAGCAACAACAACAATGATTATGATATTAAACAACAATAGTAGCAATAGGTGCCGTCATCCACTATCTCTCAGGTTGTGGCAAGATAATATAAATCTTGCTGCAATGTTCGCCGCTGGCCCCCCTCCCAGGACCACCCGCAGCTTACCTGCATCGCCCATTTCCTGCTACTCTGGAGTCACATGTTCCAGTTCCTTGACAAAAGCCCGGCACTGTTTTTCAAATTTGTCACATTTAAGGAAGAAGTGCACCTCTGTCTCCACCTCATCTGACATGATCGTTGCTCTTTTGGCAACCACGTCTTTTTGTGTCTCCCCTTTTCAATGGCCAGACTGTGGTCACTGAGCCTGGATTTGGTGAGGATCTGTCGCTGCTTCCTGTCTCTGACAGTTAAGAGGTATTCTTCCAAATCATAGTTTGTTTTTAGGGCCCGATAGACTTCTAGTTTGTTTTGAGTTTTGATTTCAGCGTTCCAATGTTTCAGATAATTGTTCTTGCTTTGTTTTATAGTCTGATTTATCCTCATGTTGGTTTGTTTTATAGCCTGATTTATCCTCATGTTGGTTTGTTTTATAGCTGATTTATCCTCATGTTGGTTTGTTTTATAGCTGATTTATCCTCATGTTAGTTAGTTTTATAGCCTGATTTATCCTCATGTTGGTTTGTTTTATAGCCTGATTTATCGTATTCTTTGTTTGGGATGCAGTGCTGGCCTGAGGTTGGTAGTGTCTTAGTATTTGTTAAAGGGTTATTGAGTCTCAGAGCCAACTGCTTCAGGGGACTCTTTTCGGGATTCAGTTCTTGGGTTTTCAGAGCTTTAGAGTGCAATGTATTTGTTGGGCTTGTATTTAAGTGCATCCAGAAAGGTTTGACAATTTACGCAGTTCTTTTTTTATATTTTTACAATCGTTGTCAAACCATTTTTCATTTTCAGATTGTTTCTTTTTTCTTTTGTGGGTCCTTGGTAGGACCATGTTTGCTGCCGTCTGAAAGATATAATTGATTTCATTGACAGCTTTGTTGGTATTGTCCTTATTAGTTTCAAACGGTTTGTTAATGATGTTAGTAATCATATTAAGTAATTTGGATGAGTTCAGGATATTGATAATTTTTTCTGCACTGTCTGGAGCCCATCTGTAGGTCTTATTAATTTTGAACAGCTTGCTGGGCTCCTCTATAGGCATTTGAGTCCGGTTAATAGTTTTGAAGAAAATCATAATTTGGTTATGGTCAGAAAGAGGAGTTTGTTGTCTAACAGTGAATGCATCGAAGGAGGTGGGGTCCATGTCAGTTATTGCATAGTCAACTACACTAGCTCCAAGACCTGAACAACATGTGAACCTTCCCAGAGAGTGTCCTCTGATCCTACCATTAAGCGTGTACAGGCCGGAGGCGCGACAGAGGTGCACTAGCTCCTTACCAGCCTTGTTCACAGTACGGTCGAGGGAGCTCCTTTTAACGAGGGTTGGTGAGAGGTACAGGGAATGTTGACCAAACACATGTCTGTTACCCTGAGGGTCAATGGCATCATTGATTGAACCTGTTCTTGCGTTAAAATCTTCGCACAGCGGCATATTTCCCTGGGCCTGGAAAAGGCTTACCTCTTCATGGAGGTTACTCAGGAAATCCTCATCATAATATGGGGATTCAATTGGGGGAGAATATAGAGAACAGAGATAGATATCTTTGTTTGATATGCTAATTTTATTGCTGAGTTTTAGCCAGCAGTGGGATGTTCCAATTTTAATTTTTGAAATGTGGTTGGTTAAACATCCTCTGTACCAAATCAAAATACCTCCGGAGTCTCGTCCACGATGTACTGAGTTAAGTTTATTTGATGGAATAATTATTTCTTTGTAACCTGAGGGACAGTGGGTGGTTATGTCTTCACGACACCAGGTTTCAGTTAATATGACTATGTCGACATTATCGATGTTTTTTAAGAAGTCAGGATCTCTACTCTTCATCCCAAAGGAAGATGAGAAGAGACCCTGGATGTTCCAACAAGAGACAGAAAAAGAACGCATGAAAAGAAAATATACAATGAGTCTCTTTTGTGAGACAGAGAATTATCAAGTTACAGTGGAAGAAGACATATATACAATATCATGATAACACTTACCAAATACCTCACTATCGATATTGTGGGCATTATTATACACAACCAGAGCCAAATCAACACTCAGGATTCCCCCGTGTAAGTGGTTACCCCATTAAGATCTGATGGCACATAGAGGTCGTCTTAGATGCTGCCATGCAGGAGTCTGGAGCACAAGGTGTGGAGCATCTCCTTTATCTCTCCCAGCTTGGTCTTGGCTGGGGCGGTGGGTGTGGGAGGGGGCTGGGCTACTGCAGCAGCATAGCTTTGTGGCCTGTGTTGTGGGGGACAGGCTCTGTCAAGTGTTGTTGCCTGTTTGTTTTTTGGAGGGGTTGGGTGCACAGGTTTCTTGGACCTTGGGGAAGCAGCACGTAGGTGTGGGGGTATGTAGGGCTTTTGGCCCCAAGGTGAGTATGGAATATTGGGCTGGGGGGGGGGAGTCCAGGTATTGTGTGCTATGGGGGGGAAAGGGGGGTATCTGGGGATGTGGGAGGGTTCTGGTCTGTAGTCTCCTACTGATGGATAGGTGGGTGTGGTTGGGTTGCTTCCCAAAGCAACATCTTTTACGGTCCTTGTAAAAATCCGCACCCTCTCCTTGTGAAGGTGCAGTCTGTCGTAGAGGTCATGGAGGCTGATGCATGAATGGTGAGCCAGGTGGACATTGGGAAGAGCAGCACAGCCTCTGCTGATGTCTGCTGATCCCATGGATTACAGTGCATCCGGAAAGTATTCACACCCCTTCACTTTCCCCACATTTTGTTATGTTACAGTCTTATTCCAAAATGGATTAAATTCCTTTTTTTTCTCATCAATCTACACACAATACCCCATAATGATAAAGCGAAAAAGGTTTTGTAGAAATTTTTGCAAATTTATTAAAAATAAAAACGTTAGCTAATTTAGATTACTTCCGGTCCTACGTTGTGGTTCTTACGTTTTGTTTTTTATGCACGTCAGATTCAACTGTCCTACCTTTCCCTCTGCGTCGGCAGGTGGCGTGTTTCTTCGGGTTGTATCCGTAACGTTAAGACGAGGTAACGTTAGACCAGACCACATTAGACCAGGCCACGTTAGACCAGTTCATGTTAGACCAGGCCACGTAAGACCAGGTAACGTTAGACCAGGCCACGTTAGTCCAGGTCACGTTAGACCAGGCCGTTAGACCAGGCCACGTTAGACCAGGTCACGTTAGACCAGGCCACGTTAGACCAGGCCACGTTAGACCAGGCCACGTTAGACCAGGTAACGTTAGACCAGGTCACGTTAGACCAGGCCACGTAAGACCAGGTCACGTTAGACCAGGTCACGTTAGACCAGGCCACGTTAGATCAGGCCACGTTAGACCAGGCCACGTTAGACCAGGCCACGTAAGACCAGGTCACGTTAGACCAGGCCACGTTAGACCAGGCCACGTTAGACCAGGCCACGTTAGACCAGGCCACGTTAGCCACGTTAGACCAGGTCACGTTAGACCAGGTCACGTTAGACCAGGCCACGTTAGTTGTTGGGTTGTTTTGCTGTACGGTTGGCTAGCAGGATAGCCAGCTAACAAGTTAGCCAGCTAGCTGTTTGCGAACTCTTCCGCGAAGATTTAATCTAAAAACTTGGGTTTCCTTGTCGGATTAAAGGGAGGATTTTCTGTTAGGAAAACGATTTACGATGTCTTCTTCTTTTAGACTGTTTTCTAAATTCTCTGTCTCACTAGAGACCCAATGTTTGATATATTTTTTAAGAGCTCATCTCATGTGTGTGCGCTCTCTCTCTCTCTCTCTCTCTCTCTCTCAAAGGATGAGCTGTTTTAGGATGAGCGGTTTTTTTCTGCAGAGCAGGATAAAAGGGGTTCTACCGGTTTTTTATTTTTTGAGTTGTTGTTGAATGATTGTTTTTTGGGATTGTTAAAAGATGCTTATTGAGTTTTTGTACTTTGACAAGTATTGTTTATGTTTGGAAGATTTCAAGTCTGTTTTTGTTAAACTTTTTAGTTGAATAAAGACTTGCTTTAAAATTCAAATTCTCTCTCTCTCTCTTTCTGTTTCTCTTTTTTTCTTTCAGAAAATGAACCTGTCAAGCTGACTGGATAAATATTGATTGGACTGTGTGGTTAGCAATCACTTCCTTTTCATATTTTGTAACATCAGATGTTTGATAATACAAATGCCTGTTCATTATGTGTATTGATGTAATTTGATATGGAATTTGTTATGGATGTGGTCATTGTTCTAGGCTTTAGCATTATCAGAACAATTAGGGGCCGGTAATGTAGGAGCCAAATATATCCTATTGGTTAATAATTAATGTTTTAATTAGTAATTTGAATAATTAGTAAATACTTATTTTTTACACATTGTATACTTTAGGTAACTGCTTTCTTTTTAAAAAAATATTTCAGATTTTTCCCTTTTTTCTCCCAATTTAGTGGCCAATCGATCCCTATTTTAATTCAAACACCCACCCTCGTACTGCATGCGTTCGCCAACTGCATCTCTCCGGCCGGCAGTCTGGAAGGAGACCGCCTCCCCACTTTCGTGACAAGGCGACTCCAGGCCGAACCACTGCTTTTTCCAACACAGAGAGACGTATTCAAGTGACGAACACAAGCCGACTCCGCCCCCCTCCCGAAGACAGCGTTGCTGCTTCATCGAGTCCGGCCATAGTCGGATCTGACGAGACCGGGGCGCGAACCCCAGTCCCCAGTGGGCAACTGCATCGACACAAAGCCGATGCTTAGACCGCTACACCACCGCGGACCCACCCGGTAACTGCTTTCTTCATGTATGTATTAAGTTTGCTGTGTAGTCATAAATAGGTGCATGTCACTTTAAAAACTGGAGAAGAGTGTTCCTGGCTTAACGCGCTCTAGTGGGCGGAAGTTTAGTGGAATTGCTAGTAGCCTAGATGGAAGAGTGGAGCCACACGGTTTTCTGACCGTGCATAGCCTACGTGTATCCGTGCATAGCCTACGTGTTTTCGTGCCTTGTGCATACGTGTATTAGGTCAGGTTAAAAGTTATTATTATTTCATGGGTGCAATTCATTATTTCACTGTATGTCTTCAAGCAAGTTTAAATCAATACTTAAAACGCAAAAGAAGAATCACTCTTGGGCCGAACAGACAAGTGGAACACGTGTTAGCCATAAGGCTCTTCTCTTTTATTTAGTTTAGTTTATCAGGATAGCTATAGCAGCCCTTACAGATCCGCTGAAGACCACAGGTCAGTACCATCAGTTCAGCACCAGGCTTAGTGTCTTTTAATGTTCTTTGTTCAAAAGCTTGGTTGCTTGGTGGAAAAAGCTGTTTCGGAGCCTACTGGTCTGGGCTTTGAGGCTGTGGTACCGCTTTCCTGTCATTAGCAGCTGGAACAGTCCGTAGTTGGGGTGGCTGGGGTCTTTGATAATCTTATGGGCTTTGCTGACACAACATCCATTGTATATATGTCCTGGATGGAGGGAAACTCACATCCACTGATGTCCTGGGTCGTCCGCACAACCCTCTGCAGTGTTTTGCAGTTGTGGGTAGTACAGTTCCCAATGCCCGGTGGTGATGCATCCAGTCAGGATGCCTCTGTAGAAGGTCCATAGAATCCTGGGCCCCATGCTGAACTTCTTCAGTCGCCTGAGGTGAAAGAGGCGCTGCTGTGCCTTTTTCACCACATGGCTGGTGTGTTCATCCAAAGTGAGGTCTTCGGTAATGTGGACACCGAGGAACTTGAAGTTCTTGACCCTCTCTACAGCAGTCCCGTTGATGGTGATGGTGTCCAGCCTCCCCCCTCTCTTCCTGTAGTCCACAATCAGCTCCTTGGTTTTGTCGACGTTGAGAGAGAGGTTATGCTCCTGGCACCACTTTGTTAGATTATTGACCTCTCTCCTGTATGCCGTCTTGTTGTCGTCGGTGATCAGGCCCATCACCGTCATTCATCATCAGCCGATTCTCCGGGGTCGGGTCGCAGTGGCAGCAAGCTAAGTAAGGCACCCCAGATGTCCCTCTCCTGAGCAATCCCCTCTGGCTCCTCCTGGGGGATCCTAAGGCTTCCCAGGACAGATTGGACATGTAGTCCCTCTTGCGAGTTCTGGGTCTACCCCGGGGTCTCCTCCCAGTTGGCCATGCCTGGTAAACCTCCAAAGGAAGGCGCCCAGGAGGCATCCTAATCAGATGCCCCAACCACCTCAACTGGCTCCTTTCGATGCGAAGCAGCAGCGACTCTACTCCGAGCTCCCTCCGGATGTCCGAGCTCCTCATCCTATCTCTAAGGCTGAGCCCAGACACCCTATGGAGGAAACCCATTTCAGCCGCTTGTATCCAAGATCTCACCCTTTTGGTTACTACCCAAAGCTCATGACCATAGGTGAGGGTTGGAACGAAGATTGACTGGTGAATTGAGAGCTTTGCCTTTTGGCTCAGCTCCTTCTTCAACACAAAGGACCGGTACAACGTCCGCATTACTGCTAATGCTGCACCAATCCGCCTGTCAATCTCTCACTCCATCCTACCCTCACTCGTGAACAAGGCCCCGAGCTACTTGAACTCCTTCACTTGAGGTAGCAACTCATCCCCGACCCGGAGGGAGCAATCCACCATTTTCTGGTAGAGAACCATGGCCTCAGACTTGGAGGTGCTGACTCTCAGCCATTTCACACTCAGCTGCAAACCGCCCCAGTGCGTGCTGGAGGTCGCGTTCTGATGAAGCCAACAAAACCTCATCACATGCGAAGAGCAGAGATGCAATTGTGAGGTTCCCAAAACAGACACACTCCTCACCTTGGCTGCACCTTGAGATCCTGTCCATGAATATCACAAACAGAATCGGAGACAATCGGAGACCTTGGTGGAGTCCGACACCCACCGAAAATATGTTTGACTTTGTGCCAAGAATGTGAACACAGCTCTCACTTTGGTTATACGAGGACTGGATGGCTTGTAGCAACTGCCCCGGTGTCCCATACTCCCGCAGTACCCCCCACAGAGTGCGCCAGGGTACACGGCCGTAAGCCCTCTCCAAATCCACAAAACACATGTAGACTGATTGGTCAAACTCCCATGCCCCCCTCACCACTTCCGCAAGGGTAAAGAGTTGGTCCGTTGTTCCATGGCCAGGATAGAATCCGCATTGTTCCTCCTTCGACCAATCGGTCGGAGCCTCCTTTCGATCACCCTAGATTAGACTTTCCCCGGAGGGCTGAGCAATGTGAAGCCCTGATAATTGGAGCACACCCTCCGGTCCCCCTTTTTGAATATGGGAACCACCACCCCAACCTGACACTCCACAGGTACTGTCACCGACCTCCACGCCTTAATGGGTGCTCATCCCAGAATCTTGTGGATTTATATTGAGTTGGCAGCAGCGAGTTGTGTTCTGGTGTTGTTGCGTTTGCCCTAGTGGTGTGCAGTGTTGCTGCTTGCTGATTGGTTTCGTTTGGTTTTGTTGGTTTTGTCATTTCCATTACAGCTGTTGTAGAAATGGCTACATTTTATTTGGAGAGGTTTTTGGAGGACCCGTCTCTGGATCGGCTTAATGCCTGTTGAAAGGCTGATTTGTTCGCCATAGTAAAATATTTTGAGTTAGCGGTGCCGACGTCTATTGTTAAGAGCACGCTTGTTGAGCTTGTTGTGGGCATGCTGATAGACAGGCAGATGCTTGGTGAGGGTGAGGGTGCTACTGCTGCTCCCCTCTCGTAAGAAATACAGCAGGAGGTTGTGAGTACTCCTACGGGAGATGCTAAGCCCCCTGCTATCTTGCCTCATTATGATCCTCTTTCCTCTACTTTTTCCGGTCCTAGTAGTGATTCTCGCCCTAAAATCCGTCTGGCGCGTTTACAGATCGAGTCGCAAGAGAGAGAGAGAGACACGCTGATTATAGTCACTAGCTAGCGATCCGAAAGATGGAGATTGAGGCAGAGAAAGAGGTCAGCCTACGCAGAGTGGAAATAGAAGCTGCAAATGGGGCTGCCAGTTCTACACCTGCTCGCTCAGACAGTTTTGATGTGAGCAAGCACATAGCATTAGTACCCCAGTTTCGAGAAGCTGAGGTTGATATGTACTTTGCTGCATTTGAGCGTATCGCATCCTCTTTGGTGTGGCCTAAAGATGTTTGGCCGCTTTTGCTGCAGTGCGAACTAACAGGCAAAGCTCAGGAGGTTTTGTCTGCTTTATCCTTGGAGGATGGTTTGCAGTACGAGGTGGTAAAAAGTACGGTTCTTCGTGCGTATGAACTAGTGCCTGAGGCGTATAGGCAGAAGTTCCGCAACCACAAAATGCTGCCTAATAGGACTTTTATGAAGTTTGTTCATGAAAACGAAGCACTGTTCGGTCGCAGGTCCAAAGCGAGTAACTCTTCAGATTTTAGCTCCCTAAGTGAGTTAATCCTACTGGAGGAGTTTAAGAACAGCGTGCCTGAACGTTTAGTGACTTATATTAACGAACAAAAGGTTGTGACTTTGGCGAAAGCAGATGTGCTTGCCGACGAGTTCATGTTAATGCACAAGCAGACATTTGCACATTCCCGTTCTGAGAGTAGGACTTTTACGCCCTCTGCCACTGCTAGATCGCAGTCCAGTCAGCCCCGAACGTTGTCTCCACGTTCCAAAGAGGAGCGGGAGTGTTTCTATTGTCACCAAACCAGACATGTCGTTGCTGACTGTTATGTGCTGAAGAGCAAGCAGACCCAGCCTGTTAAACGACCAAAAGAAGTTGGTTTAGTGCGTACGTTGTTGAGTCCAGTGAAAATTATACCTGAAGTGGCGAGTAGGACTGACGCTCTGAATCCCAGG
The DNA here is from genome assembly GCF_029633865.1 of Lampris incognitus. NCBI lineage: Eukaryota > Metazoa > Chordata > Actinopteri > Lampriformes > Lampridae > Lampris > Lampris incognitus. Next base: position 72,123,442 of record NC_079212.1, read on the forward strand.
TACGAACCCTTTATGCTGGATGGCATGGTTTCCCTGAGTGGAGATTTGGGGGACCAGCGTCCGGTCCGTATCCTAAGGGATACTGGAGCTGCACAACCTTTTATCCTGTCCAATGTCTTACCATTGTCTGATGGCTCATCTTGTGGGTCTAGTATTTTGATACAAGGTATCAAAATGGGTTTTGTGTCTGTGCCTCTTCACCACATACACTTACAATGTAGTTTGGCCAGTGGAACATATAAGGTGGGTGTGCGTCTGACCCTACCTATACAAGGTGTCACGTTTTCTGGGAAATGACATTGCTGGTGGCAAGGTGTTACCGGTGTTGGAACGCCCAGAAATATTGCATTCGAATGAGTTGGCTCAGAAGTTCCGTGGTGCATTCCCTGTTTGTGTGGTCACACGGGCTCAGGCACGTACGTTGGGGGATGTAGTCGACCTGTCAAATACTGTGTTCACTACTGTGTTGTCTGACTGTTTCTGCCCCCGTGCCTTCCCAGCGTCCTGCTGAGGTTGACAAGCCTACTTTTGAGTGTGATAGATCCGCCATTGAAAACAAACCGTTACCAATGACTCGTGGGAACCTTATTGCTGCCCAGAAGGCAGATACAAGCCTTACCCAGTGTTTTGCTGCTGCTCTTGCTCCAGAAGTAGCTAAAAGCAAGGATGTGGCTTATTTTGTGGAGAGTGAACCCCTGTTGTGGAGGTGGACTTCGTGTGTCAATTCGGGTAGTGAGCGGAGTGTTGTGTTTCAGGTCGTTGTGCCCGCAAAATACCGTCAGTCTGTTTTATCGCTGGCTCATGAACATCTTTGGTCTGGCCACTTAGGGGTTACAACAACCTATAATCGAATTTTGAGACATTTCTTTTGGCTAGGACTAAAGAAAGACATAGCCAGATTCTGTCGCACAAGCCATATCTGCCAAGTCACCGGAAAACCAATTCAGGTTATTCCGCCTGCCCCACTTCACCCAATCCCGGTTATGGGTGAACACTTCGAGCATGCACTGGTGGATTGTGTCGGTCCTTTACCAAGAACGAAGTCTGGTAATCCGTACTTGCTTACCATAATGTGTGTTGCGACACGGTACCCCGAAGCTATTCCCTTAGGAAGATAACATCCAAGTCTGTAGTAAAAGCCCTGATCAAGTTTTTCGCTACGTTTGTCAACCAAGACATCCCAAGAATGTCCAGAGCCTTCAGCATCTTAGGGCGAATCTCATCCACACCCGGCGCCTTGCCACCGAGGAGCTTTTTAACTACCTTAGAGACCTCTGCCAGGGATATGGGTGGGGCTTCCCCTAAGTCTTAAGACTCTACCTCCTCCACTGTCCTCCACTGAGATATGTTAGTCGGGTTCAGAAGCTCCTCAAAGTGTTCTTTCCACCGCTCGACAACATCCTCAGTCCAGGTCAACAGTTCCCCTCCCCGGCTGAACACAGCCTGAGACAAGCCCTGCTACCCCTTCCTCAGTCGCTGGATGGTTTGCCAGAACTTCCTTGAGGCCAACCGAAAGTCCTCCTCCATAGCCTTGCCAAACTCCTCTCACACCTGAGTTTTTGCTTCTGTGACCAGCAAAGATGCAACCCTTCTGGCCTCCATGTACCTGTCTGCTGATTCAGGAGACCCCTGGGCCAACCAAGCCCAAAAGGCCTCCTTCTTCAGCCTGAAAGCTTCCCTCACCGCCGGTGTCCACCAGCGGGTTCTTAAATTGCCACATCGACAGGCACTGATGACCTTTTCACCAGCGCGCTGTCCCTATCGGTGTGTTGTGGGACTACTTTATTGTTCGCATTAATACAGTGGCCTATAAATGCTACGTTGCCGCTAGAGGGCCTTCAGTGTAGTGACAGCGCATCTGATTGTAGTGTACCCATGTACCAGTCGTTCTCTATTAAACCAGTAACTTATATCTTGCCTCCTCGTGATACTGCAACCTACTATACATGGTGTCAGAAGTCTACGTACCCATAGCCACCAAAGACAATCGGACGAATGGCGAAATTCTCACCGCCAGAAAGCTTTGATTTCACTCACCCAGAACAATGGCCGGAGTGGCGCCAACGCTTCCAACGTTATAGGACGGCAACGGAGCTCCATAAGAAAGACGGAGAGGTACAAGTCAGTACCTTGCTATATTCGTTGGGCAAAGAGGCTGAACAAGTCTACAAGACGTTCACGTTCGGAGCGGATGAAAAGGAAGATGATTATGAAACGGTGATACAGAAACTAGAAAATTATTGTGTGCCCAAAGTCAATGTTATTCACGAACGCACCAAATTTCACCAGCGGATGCAAAGGCAGGGTGAGTCTGCAGAAGAGTATATTAGGAGTTTGCATGAGCTGGCATCCACATGTTCATTCACAGCTGTAAAGGAGGAGAATATCCGAGACAGACTGGTCGTAGGGATATTAGACAGAGAGCTGTCAGAGAATTACAGTTGATGCGGATTTGACTCTAAACAAAGCAGTCGAGCTAGTGAGGCAGTCAGAGCAAGTGAAGAGTCATGTTAGCGAGCAAGGAGCTGCAGCTAACTGTAGCACACAGCTAGACGAAGTGGCTAGCAGCAGATACACACCCCGTGGTGGTGAGAGAGGGAGAACAGCAGGCTACGACAGGACTGGACAAAGAAGAGCCACAAATGCACAAGGAACAAGAGGTAACACACATGGATACAAGTGTAACAGATGTGGCAGACCTCATGGAAAAGCAGACTTTTGTCCTGCCAGAAATATAGAATGTAGAAACTGTAGAAAGATAGGCCATTATGCTGCAGTATGTCTCACCCGTGTGGTCAATGAAGTAACTACACCGCAAGAGGAGGTAGAAGTGAGACATTTTCTAGGAGAGATAAACCAAACAACTGACTCAGACAAAGCATGGACTGTGAAGCTGCCAATAAAAGGGACTAATGTAAACTTTAAAATAGACACGGGAGCTGACGCGACTGTCATATCTGAAAGCACCTTTCAAAGCCTAAAACACAAACCCCAACTGCAGAATGCTACGGCCAACCTAGTGAGCCCAGGAGGCAAACTGATGTGTGTACAGCAGTTCACAACCACAACCAGAGTAAAAGGTCGCCAGTTTATGTTTACAGTATATGTGATAAAAGGATCAAATGTTAACAATCTACTTGGCAGGAACATAGCAGTCGCCATGGGCTTAGTGAAAAGAGTAGAGGAGCTCAGTAGTGCTTGCCCATCCCAGATAGGTCTCTTAAAGATAGAGCCAATCAAGATAAGCCTGAAAGAAGATGCTGAGCTGTATAGTGTCAATACGTCTTGGCGTGTTTCGGTACACATGCTTCCTAAAGTGAAAAAGGAACTGCACAGGATGGTTAAAAGTGGCATGATAGAGGAGATCCAAGAGCCAACACCTTGGTGTGCAGCCATGGTTCCTGTCCCAAAGAAGAACGGAGAGGTGAGAATCTGTGTTGACCTCAAGCAATTTAACAAGGCGGTCAAAAGAGAGAAGTACGTCCTACCTACCATGGACGACATTCTTCCAGAGCTAGCCAATGCACAGGTGTTCTCACTCTTAGATGCAGCCAGTGGCTTCTGGCAACTGCCACTAGATGAATAAAGCGCCAAGCTTACTACTTTCATCACACCGTTTGGAAGGAACTTTTTCCATCGGGTCCCATTTGGTATTACTTAGTGCTCAAGAAATATTCCAACGAGAAATGTCAAAGGTCCTACAGCACCAGGAAGGCGTCGTCGTCTTCATGGATGACATCCTCATATATGCAAACACGCCAGAGGAACATGAGCAAAGACTTCAGAACACGCTCCAGACGCTCGAAGAGGGAGGATAAAAGCTCAACAACGAGAAATGTCTCCTGCCCCAGACACAGCTCCACTACCTAGGACACATCATAGACAAGGATGGGATCCACCCAGACACAGCGAAGGTCGAGGCCATCACACAACTGGAGCCACCAAAGAACCCCACAGAACTCAGACGGGTGCTAGGGGTGGTCCACTACCTGGGCAGGTACCTCCCACATCTATCGGAAGTGACAAAACCACTCAACGACCTACTGAGAGGAGACACGGCATGGGTCTGGAGTGCAGTACAAGTCGAGGCCTTCAGAAAGGTGAAGCTGCTCCTCTCAGAAGCACCAGTGTTAGCCTTCTATGATACCACCAAGCCCACAATAGTCAGTACTGATGCTAGTAGCCATGGCATAGGGGGGGTTTTACTACAGGACCATGATGGACGGTTAAAGCCAGTAGCATATTGCTCACGAACCCTCACGGACACAGAGGTGTGCTATGCACAAATAGAAAAAGAATGTTTGGCAGCTGTGTGAGCATGTGAAAAGTTCTCTAGGTTCCTCTATGGTTTAGATAGCTTTACCCTTCACACAGACCATAAACCACTCGTACCACTGTTCAACAACAAAGACCTTGATTCCGTGCTTTTACGCTGTCAGAGGCTACTTATGAGGATGATGCGGTTCAATCCAATGGCAGAGTGTGTTCCAGGCAAGCTGCTGGTTGTTGCTGACACTCTCTCCAGACATCCAAGACCGGCAGTCACCCAAGAGATTGCAGAGCTCATCAGTGACATCGGGGCACTTGAGGAGGCAGTCCACACTGCGTGGCCCATATCACCCACAAAGCTAGACATGGTCAAAGAGCAGACCGAGCAAGATGAGGAACTACAGATGGTGAAGCAGTACGTGTGTGCTGGGTGGCCCAGACACGCAGCGGACATCCACCAGGTAAAGCCATACTACACCGCACAACAGCACCTCTCTTATTCCCAAGACCTGTTGTTACACGGAGAAAGAATAGTCATACCTGGAGCTATGCGCAGAGAAATACTGCAGCGCATTCACGATGGCCACCAGGGCATCGTTAAATGCAGGGAACGTGCCTGACAAAGTGTCTGGTGGCCTGGGATAGGGAAAGATATTGAGAACATGGTCAGTAGTTGCAGACACTGTCAAGAGTCAAGGCCAAGTCAAAGGAGAGAACCTCTCATGACAACTCCATTACCAAACCGCCCATGGGAGAGGGTAGCTGCGGACATATGTGAGGTAGACAAGAAATATTACTTGGTAGTTGTAGATTACTTTTCCAGATATATAGAAATAGCCTACCTACAGAACCTGTCAGGAGAGACTACCAGAGCACACTTAAAGAACATGTTTTCACGCTGGGGATGCCCTGATGTTCTTTGTAACAGATAACGGCCCGCAGTTCACTGGACAAGCCTTTGACCAGTTTGCAACTGACTTTGATTTCCAGCACATCACCTCGAGTCCCCACTATGCTCAATACAATGGAGAAGCAGAAAGGGTGGTGCAGACAGCGAAAAAGATCCTGAAACAGCCTGACCCCTTCACAGCTCTGATGAGCTACAGAGCAATACCACTTCAAGCCACTGGAGTGAGCCCAGCACAACTCATGCTGGGCAGGCAAATCAAGTCAACGGTCCCCACACTCAAGTCAAACCTACAGCCGACATGGCCAGACTTCGAGCAGGCGAGACAAGCCGATTAAAGGGCAAAACAAAGCTAGAGATGTAACTACAATAGGAGACACAATGTCAGAGACTTACCAATACTCCATCCGGGGGCCAGAGTGGCTGTAAAGCTGGACAATGAGCAGGGATGGGTGAGAAATGCAACAGTCATACGACAATGTGACAGACCTAGGTCTTACCTTGTACAGACGGAGAGAGGGGTCCTTCGCCGAAACCGACGTCACCTGAAACCAATCACTAGCACTGCCGTGCTTCCACCTGAAGAAGGACAACCTGAAAGCGATGTACCACACCCACCTGCTGCCAACGACAACGTGCCAGACCTACCTGCTTCCCACGAGGATCTGCCTGCTTCAGCAGAGGTACCACAAGCCCAAGAGAAAATGACATATCGTGGCCGAGTTGTTAGACCCCCGGAAAGATTTAAAGACTTTGTTCCAGAATAGTACACAGTATGCATTGAGTGGCAGAATAATCCACTGCAACTGTGCTGGTGACTGGCAGTCTACCCAGATCATCTTAAGAGTAGGACTAATTCTTGTTTAATGACTTGTTGATGTTCAGTTTGGAAATGCAATCATTTTGAAATGTTTCCTAAGTTAACTTTAACAACAGGTTTCCTTATAATATGTTCATATAGAAAGCACTGTCTCAAAGACTCAAAGGAAAGGAGATGTGTTGTGGGACTACTTTATTGTTCGCATTAATACAGTGGCCTATAAACGCTACGTTGCCGCTAGAGGGCATTCAATGTAGTGACAGCGCGTCTGATTGTAGTGTACCCACGTACCAGTCGTTCTCTATTAAACCAGTATCTTGCCTCCTCGTGATACTGCAACCTACTATACAATCGGCAGCGGTGGAGTCTTCTCCCGGGAGGTTGGCGTCAAAAACCTCAAACCGAACGAAAAAACGATTAAGCTCGTCCGGGAGGGAGGCAGAGGCATTGGCTAAGATGCTGGGTCTCCCTTTAAAATCCGATATTGTGTGTAATCCCTGCTGCATGCTACGTGGGTCGTTAACACTTACACTGTGTGCACAATTATTAGGCAAGTGAGTATTTTGACCATATCATAATTTTTATGCATATTTTCCAACTCCAAGCTGTACAAACTTGAGTGCTTATTGGATTTGAGCATATCAGGTGATGTGTATTTGTGTAATGAGGGAGGGTGTGGCCTAAGGAGATCAACACCCTATATCAAGGTGTGCATAATTATTAGGCAGATTCTTTTCCTCAGGCAAAATGGGCCAAAAAAGAGATTTGACTGACTCTGACAAGTCAAAAATTGTAAAAAAATCTTTCAGAGGGATGCAGCACACTTGAAATTGCAAAGATATTGGGTCATGATCACAGAACTATCAAACGTTTTGTTGCAAAAAGTCAACATGGTCGAAAGAAACGTGTTGAGAAAAAAAGACGCAAATTAACTGCCAAAGATTTACGAAAAATCAAGCGTGAAGCGACTAGGAACCCATTGTCCTCTAGTGCTGGCATATTCCAGAACTGTAACCTACCTGGAGTACCCAGAAGTACAAGGTGTTCAGTGCTCAGAGACATGGCCAAGGTAAGGAAGGCAGAAATCCGACCACCATTGAACAAGACACATAAGTTGAAACGTCAAGACTGGGCCAAGAAATACCTGAAGACAGATTTTTCAAAGGTTTTATGGACTGATGAAATTAGAGTGACTCTTGATGGACCAGATGGATGGGCCCGTGGCTGGATCAGTAATGGGCACAAAGCTCCACTTCGATTCAGACGCCAGCAAGGTGGAGGTGGGGTTCTGGTATGGGCTGGTATCATTAAAGATGAGCTAGTTGGACCTTTTCGGGTTGAAGATGGACTTAAAATCAACTCCCAGAACTACTGCCAGTTTTTAGAGGACACTTTCTTCAAGCAGTGGTACAGAAAAAAGCCTGCATCTTTCAAGAAGACCATGATTTTTATGCAGGACAATGCTCCATCACATGTATCAAAGTACTCCACTGCATGGCTTGCCAGTAAAGGCCTTAAAGATGACAGGAAAATGACATGGCCCCCTTCCTCACCTGACTTAACCCTATTGACAACTTGTGGGCTCTTCTTAAACGGGAGATTTACCATGAAGGAAAACAGTACACCTCTCTGAACAGTGTCTGGGAGGCTGTGGTTGCTGCTGCACAAAAAGTTGATGTCAACAGATAAAGAAATTGACAGACTCCATGGATGGACGGCTTGTGATGGTTATTGAAAAGAAGGGTGGCTATATTGATCACTGATTTTTTTTTTGTGGAAATGTTAGAAATGTTTATTTGTAAATTTTCAGTTGTTTGTTCATTATTTTCACTTTAACAGCTGAAAATAAACAAGTGAGATGAGAAAATATTCGTTTTTCATTTAGTTGCCTAATAATTCTGTGCACCAATATTTGCCAAATAATTGTGCACACTGAGATACTCTCTTAAGAAAGACAAAACCTGACTTTTACTTCCTTAAATATTCAGGTTTGAGCTTTATTAACATTTTGGATTGAGCGAGAGCGCTGTAGTTGTTAAAAAATAAAATTAATCGTCAAAAATACAACTTGCCTAATAATTGTGTACGCAGTAGTTGTTTCTCGATTTTCCTGCTGTATTCTTGTTTGGCTGGCTTCGATTGCTTTCCGGAGATCATAGAAGGCGTTCTTCTTCTCCGCCTCGTCTCCCGTGACGAAGGTGGTGTCTCGTGCTGCAAGAGCAGACCGAGCGGAACTGTTTATCCATGGTTTTTGGTTTGGATACACCCGGACTGTGTTAGTGGGCACCAGCTCCTCAATGCTCTTCCGGATGAATATAATAGCTGCTTCTGTGTACTCGTCAATGTTGCCATCCGACGAATCACGGAACACGTCCCAGTCTACTCGATCAACAGTCCTGTAATGCGGCATCCAATTGGTCAGACCAGCAACGTATCCTCCTCACGGTGCTGCTTGCTTCAGCTTCTGCCTATAGGCAGGTTGGAGCAGGATAGAGTGATCCAATTTGCCGAACGGTGGGCGGAGGAGGGGTTTGTAGGCATTGCGGAAAGGAGAATAGCGATGATCAAGTAAGCTATCTCCCCGTGTGTTAACGTTGATACTGGCTGTTTACTCGACTGGTTGATTAGTGGGATCAGGTGTGTAACTGCTTGGTTTCTGGACACGATTGCCCACCCCTGGTCTTGAGCATTTGTCATATAACTGCCATTTGTCGACACATCTTACCCAGAGTGCCAAGGACTGGGGTCCTTTGTGGGTCAATTCAGCATTTGTTTTTGAAGACATGAATAGTAAACTCATGCAGCTGTATTCTGGCACGCAATCAGTTTCATCACAGATTTTTAAGCATTTCTTTTCATACCAGAAATTTTTATAAGAAAAGGAAATGTACTTCAGGATTCAAGCAGAGAAATGCAAGATTTTTTCTTTTCCATGACAAGTTTAACGTTGTTAGTGTAACCAGGTTAAAATTAATGTTTTTATTTTATTTTGTTTGAGTATGAAATATCACCAAATCCTGTCTGTGTGCTGTTATTTGTGTTTACTACATTTTATTTTATGTCATTATTTACTTTTATGTGTTTTACAACGACCGTCATATACGTGTACTGTCGCTTTAAGAGAGAGGTCTGATGGGTACACGGAAGACGGAACGCGGGAGAGGCCATTTTTGTTTTGTGGGAGGAGTCTCAAGCAGCAATCGAGCCGAGCCACACGTGTTTCTTACCGTGGGACAGTTTTGCTGGTTGAGGAGAACGTAACCTTGAGTATCCCTGTAAGAAGATACTGCAAGCTGTAGGATAAAATACTTGTTTATCCTTTCTTACATCGGAGTCCCGTGGACGGTTTCTACTTCTAACGCACACGAGTGGAGTCCGGGCAGGGGTTGAACTTCGACCCCCACGTCCGTAAGAAACACCGCTCCCGCTGGAGGACTGGACGGTTGTCGAAGGGTTTGAAACCAAAATAAATGGCAAGGTGGGCCAAATAGAGTCCTGTGTGTCCCCCCTCCTTCCTTGATCATGATGATGATGATGATGATGATGAGAGACTGAGGGCCCCCCACAACACCTGGGGCATGGCAGAGGGTGGTTCGTACGTAGGTGGGGGTAACATTGCTGATCAGGATCTTTTGGATCGCCAGTGTGCTATGGAGAGGGGGTACCAGTTAGATGTGGGTGGGGGTTTACGGCTAGATGTAGGTAGGAGTTTCGGGCAGCTCTTAGAGGGCGGGGAACCAGACACCAGAGCACCAGGACCTAGAGACCCGACCACATTTGGCACTCCTCAGTTCACCTCCACACGCTACGTAGAACGGGCCAGGCCAGGTATCAGCGAAGGGGCTGTGCTGGGTAACAGCGAGCAGCCAGTGGGTGAGTTAGCCATGCTCATTACTCGGTTAGCAGAGAAGATAGGAGAGTCAATCACTGCTAAGCTGCAGGAAACACAAATGCTTAGAAACACACACACAGACAGTGCTAGGTCTGCTGAACAGTGTTCGGAGACAGTGCCTAGTGTTAGAGTAGTAATGCAGACAGACGCTAGGGAGCCTCCTATTTTCAGGGGCGACAGCTCTGATAAGTTTACAGTTCATGAGTGGGAGAGCCTTATGACTTTGTATTTGAGGAAGCGAGCCATTCCAGTTAGTGAGCAGTCACATGATATTCTAGCTAAGCTTATGGGGAAAGCAAGGGACGTGGTGAGGATAAAGCTGCGCAACACATCTGTCGACCACATAGCGAACCCCCACATTATTTTTGATGTACTGAAGCAACACTTTAGTGACTTCACATACTCGAGCATGCCCCTGGCGGACTTTTACAGTACGCTGCCCAAGCCAGGTGAGGACGCTATGGAGTATTGGATTAGGCTTAATAAGACAGTGGAGATGGCTGACGAATGCTTGAAGTGGCAGGGCCGTAGTATTGAAGAGCCAAGCCACGAGGTAAGCATGATGTTTATCAAACACTGTCCAGATCAGTCTCTTGCCAATGTTTTTAAGTTCAAGTCCGCAGGGAAATGGTCTGCTAGCGAGATCCAAGAGAGGCTTGATGAGCACATGCTGGAGAGGAAGTACCGTGTTGCTGCAGGTGGACAACGTGAAGCAGGCGCGGTAGAGCGTAGGTTCCATTCACAGGTTCATGTCCCTGTAGTCGACGTGGCTCCCGACTTGAACACGACCGTGCCGGTGGTGCCATCTCCCGTCCCGGCTCATGCGTCATCTACACCATTTTGTGCAAGGTGTCCTACACCGTCTCCCGCACCTGTCTTTGGCGGTGATGACTATATGAGGAGTTTGGTGAGCTTGCTAGACCGTTTGGTCACAATGCAGACTCAGGTTCCAGTTAGCGCTGCGGTCCAGACACCGACGCGGACTCAACCGCCAGCTAGCGCCGCAGGGCGGGTGCCAGACGCACCGCAGCGGTTGTGCAGGGTTTGTAAGTCTCCGGATCACTCCACATTTTCCCACTGCAGCCGGGAGAACCGATGTATAAACTGTTTGTCTCCTGGTCATTGGAAGAGGGACTGTCCTCACCCTCAGCCGCCCAACCAGCTCCGTTCGCAGCCTGGTGGAAGAGCTGGTCGTCAGTCTCGTCCGTTAAACTACTAAACCCACACCTAGAGAGGGATGGTGTGGGTAATGTAGATGTATCCCTCACTGATGTCTCCGACCTGGCTCACTTGTATGAAGACAAGTGTGCCAAAGCACCTCAGGGTTCGCGTATGGTCATTCAGGCGACACAGAGGATTCAGGCTTTCAGTGACTTGTTCTATGCTCCTGTTCTTATCAACCAGAGTGTGCAGCTTAATGGCATGTTGGATACTGGCTCTATGTCATGCAGTATCAGTGAAAATGCAGTAGAGAAGCTCCGCTCTGGGGGTGTTTTACCTGAGAAGCAGCAGCCTGAAGAGAACATTGTCTTGATTGGCTGCGGTGGTCTGGAGACTAGGCTTGATGGTTTTTATGACCTCAACATGCAGCTTTATGGTGTTTCCTTTGTCATACCCACTCTGGTCGTGCCCGGTCAGCATGATGATCTGATAGTCGGCACAAACGTCATTAAACATGTGGCCCATGTACTCAAGAGTGGTACTGAGTACTGGGACATCGCGTCCAGACAGGAACATCCGTCTAGTCCTGACGTTGAACAGTTCTTGTCCATGTTCACGAATGTAGAGCGCTGGAGGGGTGGTGCCGTTCCTGAGAAGATAGGTACTGTTAAGCTCACCCAGGCCGTGACACTCTTACCGAGGCACGAGCACTTAGTCTGGGGCAGACTTCCTGCTAAGGTGCCTATGTCAGCTGGAAGCACTGTTGTTGTGGAGCCGACAGACTCCAAGGCCATGCCACGCAGTGTCCTCGTAGGTCGACTTGTCACACCGCTCTGGGGTGATAGGTGGGTACCCATGACTGTTGTCAATCCATCTGACAAAGCCATCACGCTGAAAAGGAACTGCAAGTTGGCTGATGTGTTTCCATGCTTGGCGATTGAGGACTTTAATGTTTTCCAGGGACTGCAATCAGTTGCAGGGAGGCATGAGTCCAACGCCACAGATAGTGCCTGTCCCCCTGTCCAGCCGGCTAGGAGTTTGTCAGAGCTCGGACTCATTGACATTGACCTCAGCTCCTGTCAGATTAGTGAGGCATGCAAGTCCCAGCTCACTCAGCTGCTCACCGAGTACCATGACATCTTCTCCAGGGACTCTCTGGACTGTGGCGAGGTCACAGGATACACACATCGCATCCATCTGGTGGATGAGCGCCCCTTTCGCTTACCCTACAGGAGGGTTCCCCCAGCCCACTATCAGAAGTTGAGACAAGTTCTCACTGATATGGAGGAGAAAGGGATTATCCGGAAGTCCTCGAGCGCATACGCTTCACCGCTGGTTATGGTATGGAAGAAGGATGGCGGGCTTCGGATCTGCACTGATTTCAGATGGCTGAATGCTCGGACCTTGAAAGACGCTCATCCCTTGCCACACCAGTCGGACTGTCTTGCCGCGCTGGGTGGTAACTGCCTCTTTAGTACGATGGACCTCACCTCTGGCTTCTTCAACATCCCAATGCATGAAGATGACAAGAAGTACACTGCTTTCACGACTCCCCTTGGGTTGCATGAATACAATCGCATGCCACAGGGCCTTTGTAATAGCCCTGCAGCCTTCATGAGAATGATGATTGGGATCTTTGGGGATCTGAACTTCACGAAGCTTTTGTGCTATCTTGATGATATTCTTGTCTTCGCGCCGTCAGAGGTTGAGGCTCTGTCGAGGCTCCGCACTGTGTTTCAGAGGTTGAGGGAGAACAACTTGAAACTGGCTCCGAAGAAGTGTCATCTGCTGCAGAAGCGGGTGCGGTTTTTGGGCCACGTGGTTGATGGCGGAGGTGTGTCTGTCGATCCCTCCAAAGTAGAGGTCATCTCCAACATGACAGTGCAGGATCTCATGGAAGGTGATGGGTGCACGCCTTCTGTTCGTAGGATCAAATCTTTCCTTGGTATGGTATTTTACTACCAGCATTTCCTCCCGAACTGCTCCTCCGTGGCTAAGCCCCTGTTCGCCCTTACAGCTGGACAAAAGAGGAGGGGGAGGTCGGCTAAGGATAAGAAGCCCCATGGCAGCTTCCGTAAGCTTACCTCCGCAGACTGGACGGTGGAATATGGGGAAGCATTTGATCTGTTGAAGACGATGTTACTGGAGTGTGTGGTGCTTGCCCATCCAGACTTTGAGGTGCCTTTCATTTTGTCGGTCGATGCGTCTTTGGACGGACTCGGCGCGGTGCTGTCTCAAGTGCCCCGAGGAGAGTCCAAGGCCAGACCTGTTGGTTTTGCAAGCAAGTCCCTCAGTGCCTCACAGCGGAAGTATCCAGCTCATAGACTGGAGTTCATGGCGCTGAAGTGGAGTGTTTGTGAAAAGTTCAGCCACTGGCTGAAGGGTCAAAGCTTCACCGTTTGGACAGATAATAATCCGCTGACTTATCTCCTAACGAAGCCGAAGCTTGACGCGTGTGAGATCCGCTGGGTGTCTAAGTTGGCATCTTACACCTTCGATCTCAAACACCTGCCAGGGAAGAAAAACGTGGTGGCGGATGCATTGAGTCGCGACCCTTTTTCCAAGCCCGTCAGTCAGAGGCTACTTAGGGAGCCCTACCCGGCCCTTGTTCAGGAAGCCGACGGGGTTGAGGGGGACTCTGTGCAGGATGTTTTCAGACTCAGTTGCCAGTCCCAAACACTGAGTAGTGCACGATCTGGATTTGCTTGTGATGCAGCTGAGGTCAGGGCTTTTTGTCAAGCCAAATGTGACTGGCCTGATGCATCAGTATTCACAGCACTCAGTTTGGTCCAGCACGTTCAGCATCTGTCGGGTGGTCAGGATACACTGCCAATGTTATCCACCGAGGAGCTCAGGTTGAGTCAGGAGCAGGACCCCTGCATCTCCAAGGTGTTGCCCTTTGTCGCTGTTCGGAAGCGGCCATCGAGGCGTGAGAGGCATGGTGCTGACCAGAAGGTCCTCAGGCTGTTGAAACAGTGGGAGAAGTTGGAAGTCAATGATGGTGTCTTGTACAGGGTGACAAAGGACCCAGTGTCCAAGCAGAGGAGGTCTCAGTATGTTTTACCTCTGAGTCTGAAAGACAAGGCACTGTCTGGCATCCACGATCACACTGGTCATCAGGGCCAGGACCGTACTCTCTCTCTTGCAAGGCAGCGTTTTTATTGGCCTGACATGGAGAGGGATATCAGAGCATATGTCAGATGCTGTCGGAGATGTGTGTTTGGGAAGACCCCAGAGCCAGCTGCTTGCGCGCCCCTGGAGAGCATTAAAACCTCCGCACCGATGCAGCTTGTGTGTATGGATTTCTGGTCCGCTGAGGACAGTAAGCAGCGGTCGGTCGATGTCCTAGTGGTTACTGACCACTTCACTAAGCTTGCTCACGCGTTCCCCTGCGCCAATCAGACAGCGAAGCAGGTCGCCAAGAAACTCTGGGATCATGTATTCTGTGTTTCCGGGTTTCCGGAGAGAATACATTCTGACCAGGGCACAAACTTTGAGAGCAACCTGATTGCAGAGCTTCTCAGGTTGGCGGGTGTAGAGAAGTCCCACACGACGGCCTACCATCCTATGGGTAATGGCGGGACAGAGCGGTTTAATCGCACGATGGGGAATATGCTCCGTTCGCTTCCGCTTCAGCAGAAGCAACAGTGGCCTCAGCAGATCCATTCTCTCACGCTCGCGTACAATGCCACTGTTCACGAGACCACGGGTTACGCGCCTTTCTTCCTGATGTATGGGCGTGTCCCAAGACTGCCGGTGGATGTTATGTTCAGGCAGGTTTTGCATGACCCTCACGTTGTTGATTATGACTCTTATGCTCAGTCTCTGCTTTCCTGTCTAAGGAGTGCAATGGAGATCGCTCAGAAGCACTCCACGGCTGAGCAGCAGCATCAGGCGCGACAGTACAACAGACATGCCAAGGGCACTGTCCTGTCTGTCGGGGATCGTGTTTTGGTTGCGAACCAGAGTGAGCGAGGGAAGAGAAAGTTGGCTGACAAATGGGAGAACGGAGTGTACACGGTTGTCGGTGTCAACCCCAATATCCACGTCTACAAGATTCAGGATGCAGAGGGGCACACCAGGGTGGTGCACAGGAACCGTTTGTTGGAGGTCAACTTCTTGCCCCTTCCTGAGTTAGATCAGGGTGAGGAGTCCAGTACAACCAGTCAGTTGCTTGACTGCGCAGGGTCCAATGAGGAGGACAGTGCAGATGGCCTGACGGTCTCAGGGGATGCAGTGGGGCTAGCAGTCTCATCACTTGGAGGCTCACCTAGATCTGAGTGGGCAGAAGCGGAAGAGTTCATTCCGTCTAGTCTGGTAGTCAGTCCTGTGGGGGCCACTGCTCAGTCTCCACCCAACACACACGCACCACACAACACACATGCACCACACATAGAGGCATCACACTCACTCGATGTAGGTGTTATATCTCACACTGATTCGCACACAGGGGCACCACCCTCACTCGATACAGATGTTGCAGCTCGCACTGTCTCACGCACACAGGTAGAGAGCGATGGTCGGGTTAGGACACGCACAGGGAGGGTGGTGAGGTCAGTTAACAGGTTAATAGAATCTATGGCACAGATGCCATTTCTACGGAGTGTGAGGGTTTGAACTTTGATGGAGGTTGGAGTCATTCAAACTAGTTTAATGTGAGTTATTAGGTGTCTATCAGACAGGGTTGTTTTGGGCCAAGTGCATGGTGTGGCGTATCAGGCGTCACATTGATCTAAGGGAATTCTGAGGCTTGATCAACCTCATTATTTTCTGGACCTCGTAACCGAGGTAGCTCCTAAGTTGACTGGAGGACTAGGTCCTTCTTTTCACTTGTGCCAGTAGTCAGTGATGGGCTTTTCCTTTCCTCTTTCTCTTTTTATCCTGCTGTCAGGATGTTGGTGAATTTCAGGAGGGGTGAATGTAACCAGGTTAAAATTAATGTTTTTATTTTATTTTGTTTGAGTATGAAATATCACCAAATCCTGTCTGTGTGCTGTTATTTGTGTTTACTACATTTTATTTTATGTCATTATTTACTTTTATGTGTTTTACAACGACCGTCATATACGTGTACTGTCGCTTTAAGAGAGAGGTCTGATGGGTACACGGAAGACGGAACGCGGGAGAGGCCATTTTTGTTTTGTGGGAGGAGTCTCAAGCAGCAATCGAGCCGAGCCACACGTGTTTCTTACCGTGGGACAGTTTTGCTGGTTGAGGAGAACGTAACCTTGAGTATCCCTGTAAGAAGATACTGCAAGCTGTAGGATAAAATACTTGTTTATCCTTTCTTACATCGGAGTCCCGTGGACGGTTTCTACTTCTAACGCACACGAGTGGAGTCCGGGCAGTGGTTGAACTTCGACCCCCACGTCCGTAAGAAACACCGCTCCCGCTGGAGGACTGGACGGTTGTCGAAGGGTTTGAAACCAAAATAAATGGCAAGGTGGGCCAAATAGAGTCCTGTGTGTCCCCCCTCCTTCCTTGATCATGATGATGATGATGATGATGATGAGAGACTGAGGGCCCCCCACAACACCTGGGGCCCCACCCAAAATAGAACACAACGCAGAGCTAATGATGAGAGTGACGGGCATGCAGCAGGCTGACCAGCATAGAACAGCATAGGACTGCCCCCGTTACATTAGGAAGTCATCAAATAACATCAGAGAACATTTGGTGACTTTGGGATGTGGCTCTCACAGAATGTTAGCTGCAAGGGAAATGACTGCACTGCAGAACAGTTGTACACTCACAGGGCTCCAGCACCACTACGATGTAACGGAATATAAGCGTTGTGTGTATAACAGCATGTTAGTCACCACTAGAGACTACAGTGTCAATTTCAGAAGAAGCAATTCTGTAATAGAAGAAGCTGAATGCTTTAGTATGGTAGAGTCCTTGGTTCCTGTACCAAAACCCTGCAACTGTGAAAGAGGGTCAAACTGGTCTTGCAGAGAACTTATTTTCTACAAGAAACTGCAGTGAGAACACAGACAGACAGCTGTCTATCATGCACAGACCAATACAAACATTGCAAAATTTCTTGTAAAAGTAAGAATCTCAAATGAATTAAGTGCAGTGACATGTGAGGATATTATAGAACTTGCTGCATCTGCTTTTTAACACACCTTGATGTGTCTTTATCAAGTTCAATTACATTATTTGTCACGTGCACAGAAATACAAAGTAAAACATGCAGTGAAATAAGGGGTGCACCCAGTGATTAAAGTGGGCCGGAGCTACCCGGATCCCGACACCGGCACTTCCCCTCCTCCCCCAAGTCAACCGGAGCTGAGATCCGGCACTCTGTAGACAGGAGTAATTTCAACCTTTTTGTCACAGTAAAATTTAAAACAAAAAACATGATGCAGCCAATTCACAAGCATTACAAAATAAATCGCAAATAAAGTCGTTCTTCTATTTTTATACTACTTTACTTTTTCTAAAAGTTTGAATGATATCGCGTCCTCACGTGACCCGCACCTGCCTGCTGTCTGGCTTCACCAGACTTGACATCAAAAGAGACTGGCTTCGGACTCACGGGTCAGGGTCAGTTCACCGCACCAGGCAGACAAGACTCGAGAGAGCGTCAACCTGCTACCTGCACTATTATCTTGGATTGGGGGACATAAAGAGTGAGTATCTTCAGTGTATTTCCAATAGTATTTCCAATAGTTTTGTCTAGCTCTGCTGTGGTTTTCATTCAAGCAACAAACGTTAGCGAACGTAACATTAGCTAGCTAGCTAACTAGCTATCTTCCACCCGGTAACATTGCTAGCTAGTTGCTGACGTTGCTGGCTAGTTGTTTGAATGCTGCTAGGCAAGCTAACTATCGGTAGCGTCCGGTAACGTTACCGGTAGCTAGCTAGTTATGTTTGTCCAACCTTAGCTCTGGCCATGCAATATTTTCATTCAAATAACTAACTAGCGAGCAAACGTTAGCTACCGGTAGCTATTATTAGCTTGTTTCAGCATTCAATTTTTATTGCTGAAAAACTGGTTTGTTTTATATTATGATTGGAATTGGAACATTAAATGTTGTGATGACTATTAGTAAATTCATGAAGTCTGTTCAGTGGCACTTTCAACTAATACAAAAGACTGATTAAAATGCATTTCAATTTTTAAATTGAACATGTAGCCAGTGATTTATTGAGTATGTAGTGTGTGTGTGTGTGTGTGCATGTGCTCGTAGGGTTAATTTCCTGATTTGAGACGCAGTATTGGGTCCGACTATCACTCCCGCACTTTTGCCCACCTCTCTAATACAGAGATCCCCCACTTACCAAATCCCACTTTAACCCCTGGGGGCACCTCATCTGTCATTATGTGATAAAAGACATAGGCCTAGTATATAAAAATAAAAGACAAAAGATCGCTGCATTCTTAAGTCAAAATAAACACTAAAATAAAAAAAACAGCTGTCTCAAATATGTGAAAGGTCGTATATGTTGAGAGTTCTTATGGTCTGTGGATAGAAGCTTCTCTTTAGTCTCTCTGTTTTGGCCCTAAGACTACAGAGGTGTCTACCAGACCCCAATAGCCTGAACAGTCCGTTGTTAGGGTGAGAAGTGTCGCTCATGATTTTCTTGGCTCTCCTCCTCACTCTTCTGGTGTAAGTGTCCTGCAGGATGGGGAGGGGTGTTCTGGTGGTGTCATCTCTCTGCAGGTCAACTTGGTCACGGGCAGAACAGTTTCCATACCAGGCGGTGATGCAACCTGTTAGGACGCTCTCCACAGCCGAGGAATAGAATGTCTTCAGGATGGAGGGTGATACCTTGAATTTCCTCAGCCTTCGGAGGAAGTAGAGCCTCTGTCTGGACTTCTTTAGAGTGTGCTGAGTGTGCTGAGTCCAGGCGAGGTCCTCAGTGATATGTACGCCGAGGTATTTAAAGCTGGAGACCCTCTCCACAGGTTCCCCGTTGATCTTTAGTGGGTTGTATCTTTTCCCCTGCTGTCTCCTGAAGTCCACCACCATTTCTTTGGTCTTGCTGATGTTCAGGGTCAGGTTGTTGGACTGGCACCACTGTGCCAGGTCATCTACTTGGTTCAGATAGGCCTGTTCGTTTTTGTTGGAAATCAGGCCTATTACCACGGTGTTGTCTGCAAATTTGATGATGGAGGTGGAGCTGTCCGTGGCTTTGCAGTCATGTGTGTAGATGTTGTACAGCAGATGGCTCAGCACACAACCCTGAGGAGCGCCTGTGCTGAGGATCAATGTTCCGGAGGTTAGGCCGCCCACCCTAACCACCTGGGTTAGGGTGGGCGGCCTAACCTTTCTCTTCAGTGAGAAAGTTCTACACCCAATTGCCTCATGTTCGTGACCAGATTGAGATGTGTGAAAGATGTATGTAAACACTAGCTGGTTAGCGTAGGATTTTAAGACCCGGTCAGGGATCTCGTCAGGCCCTGCAGCTTTCTTGCCATTTACCCCCCTAAGGACCCTCCTCACATCGCTCTCAGTGACGGTGAATGGGGGTTCCTCGCTGTCTACGGTGGCCATTTGGCTGCTGTTGCTGCCGTTAGCCTCGTAGCATGCGTAAAACATGTTCCGTTTGTCAGCTAGGGAGGGATCCACACTCATAGCCGAGTAAGGCTTGTTTTTAAAATCTGTAATGACCCATAGTCCATTCCACACGCGAGCGGAGTCACCTTCATTAAAGTCGGCTTCCACTTTGTCCTTATAGCGCCGCTTAGACTCTTTGACTGTCTTCCGCAGGCCATAAGACGCTGCTTTATAATCAGCCATGTCACCAGAAATCAGCCCTGCATTGTAGGCGGTGCTGCGAGCTGTTAACGCTGATCGAACTGCTCTATCGACCCATGGTTTCTGGTTCGGGAAGATCTTAATATTGACGGTGGGAATGATAGCATTTGTTAGCATAGAGATGTAACTCACTGCTACTTCCCTAAACTCACTGACGTTAGCCGAGGTCATGCGGAACATCCCCCAATTAGCCTTCTCAAGAGCGTCCTGCAACATGGCTTCCGGATGGTCAGCCCAGCGCTTCACCTCTTCCGTCACCGGGGATTCCCGTAGAATTTGTTGTTTGTATTTTGGTAGGAGGAGGCTGGAGGAGGAGGAGGAGGATAGTCGCCTTGCTGAACGCTGGCAGGGGGGTGGCTTTATAGCGCTCCCTAAACTGCGTGTAGCAGTGATCCAGCGTGCTTCTTCCTCTCGAGGGGAAGTGAATATGTTGTTTAAATTCCGACATGCCCCGGGTAAGACTTGCTTTGTTAAAGTCGCCCACCACTATGAAAGCAGCCCCCGGATACCGTTGTTGTTGTTGTTGTTGTTGTTGTTTGTTTATCACCTGCTGCAGCTCGGATACGGCAATGTCAGCATTGGCTTGTGGTGGACTACAGACCGCTGTGATGATTACTGATGTCAGCTCGCGGGGCAGGTGGAATGAGCGGCACATGATGGAGAGATGCTCCAGGTGGGGAGAGCAGGACCAGTAGAGAACCGTAACGTTCCCTGGGTCACACCGCTTGTCGTTTGTCATGAAGCAGACTCCTCCACCTTTGGATTTGCCGGACTCCTCTGTTCTAGTCGTACGGAGAGCGGAGAAGTGTTCAGCCGGTGTAGCTGCGTGGTCCGGTACGGTGGGGGTCAACCAGGACTCGGTGAAACGCAGGATGTTACGGTCTGTAATGTCCCGTTGGAATTGTAGCCTCGCTCTGACGTCATCCCGCTTCTTGTCTAATGATTGAACATTGGCGAGCGAGTAGGATGCTCGGCCAGGGTGGGCGGTTCGCCTGGCTCCTCAGAGCCGGTTTCTGACCCCAGCTCGTTTCCCTCGATGTTTCTTGGGCCTTCTGCTGATCCCAGTGTAACCTTTCAGAGGTAAGCAATCTGCATTACTCTGGCTGACGCTTCGGAGAATCCCCGCTGTCTGACGTGACGTATGAGTAAATTACAAACAAAGAAATTATAAATAAAGAAGAATTAAAGTGAAAAAGAATATGAATTGAAATAATAGCAGCATACAAATTGTTCAGCCCTAAAATAAAAAAATTGGGGGAAATGTAGTAAGTGAGACGACGCGTTTAAAATAAGCATTATTGTGAAATATGTTCAGAGTTTCAACAGTATTTGTGAACCATAAGCCAGTGACCAGAGAGACCAGCGGGACCAGAGGGGGTGTGGATAGGTGGAGAGAGGTAAAAAAAAGAAAGAAAGAAAGAAAAGGGGGTGGGTAGTGTTGGCAGGGAGGTACTAACAGAGAAGGGAGAGGCTGCAATGAAAGGAGTGATGTCATCTTTAGGAAACAGCCAATCAGAATGCAGCAGGGAGCAGCGGAGAGAGGGAGGAGAGACGGAACTGAGAAGGGTGTGTTTTCTGTACCACTGCAGCATCAGTGCAAAAATCCTGAAGAAAAGTACGACTCAGAAGATAGACAGGGGACACAGACAATACGCTGAGCAGGATACAGACCGACGGAAGACAGGAAGGGGATAAAGAGAGGAGAAGAAGAGAGACACAGCCTGGAGTCACCTGAGGAGGTAAGACTCCTGGGAGAGATGCAGACAATAGAATAGCCTCCCACCATGACTGCTGTCCTCCTCTCCATCTCTGCATGTCTCCGTGTGCCTCTCTCTCTCTCTCTCTCTCTCTCTCTCTCTCTCTCTCTCTCTCTCTCTCTCTCTCTCTCTCTCTCTCTCTCTCTCTCTGTGTGTCTCTGTCTCTCTCTCTCTCTCTCTCTCTCTCTCTCTCTCTCTCTCTCTCTCTCTCTCTGTCTGTCTCTGTGTCTCTGTCTGTCTCTCTCTCTCTCTGTGTGTGTGTGTGTGTGTGTGTGTGTGTGTGTGTGTGTGTGTGTGTGTGTATGTGTGTGTGTGTGTGTGTGTGTGTATGTGTGTGTGTGTGTGTTTGACACTGCATCGTGTTTGTTTATGTGCACACACACACTGTTTCCTGTTTGTATGTTGATGTTTGTCTCATGTTTTGAGTGTCAGTTTTTCCTCCATCACTGTCTTCGGCTTTGATCTACTAGGGAAAAAAGCGCTTACAGCAGTCATCCACTGTGGTCTTAGCGGTGGGTGGGTGGGTGGGAGTAGGGTGGGGTGGGGTGACTCCTCCTTCACAGGGAGTGTCCACTTGACTTGATTCAACCTTGTTCAAGTATCTGGCTTGTCATGCGGGACAGCGTGTTTCATCAGTACTAGAGGAGATGCTACGCCATACAACATGGAAGTGTTCAAGTATTCATAAGTCTGATACCGCCCAGCCCCGCTTGCATTCTACACCCACTTCGGATTTCTGTTGTTTTTGGTTTTGGTTTCTTGTCTTACTCACATATCCCAACTAAACCAGCAGAATGAATGATGAATGCCATGTCCTGTTGTCGTCAGGATGAGTCACACCATCCATATCCACTGCATCTCCATGTGCAGGGATTCTACATCTTCTTCCTAGCTTGATAGTGTGGTCACATGGGTCACACAAGCCCCTACAGACCGTGAGACTTATGGATCACACAAGCCTCCTACAGACCGTGAGACTTATGGACCACACAAGCCTCCTACAGACCGTGAGACTTATGGATCACACAAGCCTCCGACAGACTGTGCGCTTTTACCAATCCTATAAGTTTAGTGCAAGCCACCCTGTGCGATATGGCTCTAATAAGCTTGGGTACGGCATCAAGTGTGATGTATGTAGACTGTACGATGATAACACTACTGAATCGCAGGCTACGACGCAAGTCCATAAAAACGTCATCAGCGTGCGTGCCGCATCAGCACCCGTAATCAATCTACGCCAATGGTAGGGCAACATGCGTCCGGGTAGCGTAGCGATCTATTTCGTTGCCTACCAACGCGGGATCGCCGGGTCGAATCCCCGTGTTACCTCCGGCTTGGTCGGGCGTCCCTACAGACAGAATTGGCCGTGTCTGCGGGTGGGAAGTCGGATGTGGGTATGTGTCCTGGTCGCTGCACTGGCGCCTCCTCTGGTCGGTCGGGGCGCCCCCGGCTCGGTGGAGAGGAGGTGGAGCAGCGAACGGGACGGCTCAAGAGGAGCTGCGTAATTGGCCGGATACAAAAAATTGGGGAGAAAAAAAGGGGAGAAAATTGGAAAAAAAAATGGTAGGGCAACATGACGCCAAGCAGGAATCGAGTCCTTCCAATAGTCCCCGCAGCTCGTTTTGCTCGTTTAGCTCGTTTTGTTGAGTCCATGGCATTTGGGTCACAGATGCTAACAGTGTGTTTGTTTGTGTTTAGCGCCAGCAAAGATTGTGCGTGGCGTTGATCAGTGCGTCATGTCATGCTGCATTTCTATTGGTTGGTTAGTAGACGTAGGTTGTAGCAGCTGTCACATCGTGAGATGGTCATCCTAAATTTGTGACACTGTCAGACTTTTGTCGTAGGTTATGTTTGGTCGCAAGACCGAAATATCGGCCATCTTTGAACCTGTCTCACAGTGCGACATAGGACCACCGTTTTGGAGCCACGACCAAAGACATCGCCACGTTGAGTCATGTTTCGTCGGGACGGCCCAAAGCGCGCAGTCTGTAGCATGAGAAATTGATCAAGGTGTGATCAAATTCTGAGCGAGGTTGTTCTTTGGCTGTCGCGAATTTACTGTGATTGGAAAGAGAGACAGAAGCATGTGGAGACGAGCCAGTGAAGTGCCACAGGGCAGCGTCTGCACCTCCCATGCTGTCAGCTCTTGTGATCTGAAGTAGGAAGTGTTCCCCGATCAAGACCTCAAACGGAGGAATTACCTCTTCTCGCCCTCTCTCTCTCTCTCTCTCTCTCTCTCTCTCTCTCTCTCTCTCTCTCTCTCTCTCTCTCTCTCTCTCTCTCCTTCTCTCTCTCTCTCTCACTCACACTCTCTCTCTCTCTCTCTCTCTCTCTCTCTCTCTCTCTCCGTCTCTCTCTCTCTCTTTCTCTCTCTCTCTCTCTCCCTCTCCCTCTCGCTCTCTCTCTCTCTCTCTCTCTCTCTCTCTCTCTCTCTCTCTCTCTCTCTCGCGTGCTCTCTCTGCCCCCCCTCCCGTTTTATTTATCTTGTTACTCTGGGATTCCTCTTTTCACTCTTGGCAACATCACTGGGACACACACACACACACACACACACACACACACACACACACACACACACACACACACACACACACACACACACACACACACACACACACACCTGTGCCTCTTTCTATCCTTGGCGCTGTGGCTGGTCAGTAGAGCTCCTGAAATTGGGCCAAAAGCTGAGCAGGGAGGGAAGCAGGACCAGATGGAAGACATAGGAAGGAGAATGGAAACTTGAGAGGGAGGGTGGTGAGTGGAGGAGATATCATTCAGTTGAAGATGGGGTGAAAGAGTGGAGAGATTCATCAGCAGGAGAGGGAGGATAGTAGCAGGTTAAGAAAAGAGCAGGGATGAAAGAAGGAACGAAACAGAGAGTTAAAAACAGGAGAAACTGAAAGGAGAGTCCAGACTGGGATATAGACAGAAGAGCAAGGAGGAGGATTCTTCCCAGTTTGTCTCTCGTCCTCCTCCCCTCCTCCACCTCCTGCCATCAGCACTAATCAGGTTCACTTGGAGCCATCTAATGGGACACCATTCTAGTTCATTTTTCAACTTCCACATCTCCCACGCTCAGCCGTGGCCCACTTCCTCCGTATCGCGCCGCTCTGAACGTAGTGCAGGCAGGCCTGTTCCTCCACAATAGAGTATTGCACATCCTAGTACACATCAGCCATGTGATTGCTGCTATCAAGGTGATATTACCAAGGAAGTACCGCAATCTGACCTGTGGCAAAGTCCTCACAAACACAAAACTTTAGCAAAAAGCCATCGAGCAAAGGAAATGTGGCTCAGCGAGATGTTGCCGTTAAGTACCACCCAATAAGGCCAGGGAGCAAGGACACACGGGCTGCACACATCCATGCAGGTCCTCAACTTAACAAGTGCCCCTGGAGAAGGGTCAGAGATCCGGTTTGGAGCCAGACTGGGAGGCTTGAGTGGGTGAACGCCGGGTCAGAAAGAGACAATTAGATTAGTTGGACTTCTGTTCTTGCTCCTTCTCTTTCTCTCTCCCTTGCCCACCACTTCTCCCCCTTGCCTCTCTTCCTTTCTGCCTCGTTTTGTCACTCACCCCATGTATTTGTCATTGTAAATGTTTTTATCCATCCTGATACATCTCTCTCACACCCTGCTCCCTCCCCTCTGATCTGTCCTGCCTCTTTGGCCTTTTCTTCCCTTTCTTCTTCCCTCTTTCCCTCATTTTTTCCATTTGCCCATTTCCCTTCCACGGACAGAATGGCTCCTTTATGTTGAGAAATGGTAGGAATGCCCATTTCTCTTCTGGTTCCCTTTCTCGCTACTCCCCCATCCCACTTTCCTCTGCCTGCTGCCTTTAAGCCATCACCTTCCTTGTGTGTGTGTGTGTGTGTGTGTGTGTGTGTGTGTGTGTGTGTGTGCGTGCGTGCGTGCGTGCGTGCGTGTGCGTGTGTGCGCGTGTGTGTGTTTGCTGGGGTGGGGGTGCATCCATTAGGTAGGATTAGGAGATGTGGGAGGCTTTTAACAGCCCTCCGTGTTTAGGCGCTCTAATCTCATCAGAAAAAACTAATCTGATCGCCACTGACTTCACACACGTGAGCATGCAAGCAAACATGCACACTTTCTTCTGCTAATGTGCAGCAACTGAGACATTGTTTCACAAGGTCTTTAAGATTTCCCATATTTCATTCATAGTGCCATTCACTCCAGAACACACACACACACACACACACACACTTCACCTGACTTACTTGTCTTTGGACTGTGAGAGGAAACCAGGGCCCCCACAGGAAACCCACACAGGGAGAGCATGCAAACTCCACACAGAGAACGACCCAGGATGACCCACCAAGGTTGGACTACCCCGGGGCTTGAACCCAGGACCTTCTTGTGCTGAGGCGACCGCGCTAACCACTGCGCCACTGTGCCTTCCTGTAAGGACTTGTTAAAATGTGAAAGAGCACTGGTGCTAGCACACATCCGTGCCTCACCTCTCTTTGTACAACGAAGGGCTCGGACTCTTGTCCTCCTATGGTCACCCGAGCAGTCATCCCATCATGGAACTGGAAGAGGATTTTAACAAATTTGTTGGGACAGCCAAACCTGGGGAGGACATCCCATAGGAGCTCTCTTTGCACAGCCTTAAATGCTTTGTAGAACTTGACAAAGGCTATAAACAAGTCCTAATGTTGCTCCTGGCATTTTTCTTAGAGCTGCCGGGCTTTGAAGATCACGTCAGTTGTGCTCCTGTTCTTCCTAAAGCCACACTGCGATTCTGTCAGCATCGACTCGTTGATGTCGCTGATGAGTCTCTGAAGCAACACCTTAGTCAGGACCTTGCCAGCTACAGAAATGAGTGATATGCCCCTACTATTGCCACAGATTGCCTGGTCACCCTTGTTCTTATAAATGACAACAATGTTTGCATTTCTCCATTGCTGTGGGATGTTCTCATCAGTCCAAGCTTTGGCGATGTACTGGTAGAGGGTGTGCATACACATGTACCCTCCTTCTTTCAGTAGCTCAGCAGAGATATTGTCAGCACCAGGAGACTTGTTCTTAAGGGAATGGACAGCTGATATAACCTCCTAGAAGGTTGGTGGTAGACTGAGGTCATGGATGGGAGAAGGTTCTGGCAGTTCATACAGGATGGTGGGGTCTGCATCAGAGTCCTGATTAAGTTGGGTTTCAAAATATTCAGCCCACCTCAGCAGGTTGCTATTCTGATCTTTCAGAACTGTTAGACCATCTGCTGTTTTCCGGGGAGTGACAAAGCGATTTATTGGGCCGTAGATGGTTTTGACATCATTGTACAAATTATGCATGTCATTTTCATCAGCAAAGGACTGGATTTCAAGTACTTTTCAGTCACCCACTCATTTTGTATGGCCTTTTGCACTTTCCTCCGAGCTGCCTGCCAATGCTGTCTGGTGGTGGTGGATGAAGGATTGTCTAAATTTGCTTGGTGTGCTTTGTGCATCTCATTAAGCAAGTTGTGGATGGTGTCGTGAGTTGTCGTCAAAACAGTCTTGGTGGTTCTTGCTGTTATGGCGAATGGATTGGGCTGCTGCCTCACAGAGATCAGAGTTGATATAGGTCCACTGTTGTTCCATGGCATTTCTGAGCATAGACAATGTTCCAACTCCCTTAGTTTCTCAGCTATGAAGCATCAAAACTCACTTCTTGCTTCCATGTTTTTACAGGTGGTTGCAATTTAGCCACTTTTTGTTGTGCTTTTGCAGCCACAAAGGGGGATGCAGTTTCATATGGAGTTTTATCACAATCATACAATGGTCGGTCCAGCACTCTGCACCTCTCATGGCACAGGTGATGAGAACATCATTGATGTCACTGTCTCACAATGATGTAGTCAATCATGTGCCAATGTTTAGATGGAGGTTGGATCCATGAGGTCTTATAGTTTGCCTGCTGCTGGAAGATGGTGTTGGTTATGATAAGGTTATGGTCAGAGAAAAGAATAAGTAGCCTCATGCAATTTGCATTCACCTTGCCAATATCAACAACAGGATATGCATTGGAGTACTAGGTAGGCATAGTACTCCACTGCATATCCTGTTTTTCCATCCCACCTTAGCATTGAAGTCCCCAAGCAAGAGGATCTTGTCACTCTTAGGGATCCGACAAAGAGCTTCATCCAGTGCCTGATAAAAGTATTCCTTGGCCTCATTCTCAGATGGTAAATTTGGTGCATAGGCACCAAGAAATGTGGCATAGTGTTTCTTTGCCAGGGGGATACGGAGGGTCATTAACCTTTCACTAATGCCAACAGATGTTTCTGTGAGATTTGGTAGAAGGGTATTTTTGATGGCCACTCCTACTCTGTGGAGGTGTTTTCCACCTGGGGGAAACCTTTCCAGAAGAAGGTGTAACCCGTCCCTTCCTTTGCTAGAGAGCCTTCATCCAGGAGCCTGGGCTCACTCAGGGCTGCAATGTCGATTATGTTGTAGTGCCTCAGTTCTGCAGATGTTTTCTGGTGAGGTCTGTCAGAGATGCCATACGAGTCCAGGAGAGTCCTTATAATCCATGTTGCCAGTTTTAGGTTGTATTGTTTCTTATTGTGACCACAGTAGTGGAATGAGCCCATAGGCACAGTCACCTATTCAGGTGAGTGACTGAATGGACAATTTTTAGGCCACCTTTTCTAGGTCCTTCCCCAGTTGGGGTGAGCAGTGCGGTCCCTAAGTCAGTCTGCTCAGTTGGACAGGGGTCTGCCAAAAATAGTTGCCATTAAGTCCCAGTTGTTAGCGACCAAATGCCCTGTGTCGCTGCCATGCAGGGTTCTGACGAGGAGCTCCTGGTCCATTTGTACCTGCTCCCATTGCCAGATGCCCCACTCCCATCAGCCTTTAAGCATGTGTAAGGTCTAAATATTGTCCATCATGGTCAGAGGTGGAGACCTACATAAGGAGGGTTTTAAAGTGCCACAGGGAGTGCGCCATCCCCAAAAGCACTGTCTCCACCATGATAAAGTAAATCCTGGTGGAAAGGATGGTCTCAGGACAATCGGCTCCCCATCTTGGCTGCAGGAGGCTGCCGGGTCTTTTGTCTGTTACGGCCCACCTGTTACACACCGCAAGCACATTGTTTTTCTGTCAGGGTGTGCTCCGTTAGCCTTTGTCTCTACAGACTTAACACAAAGCAGTAGGGCTATTTAACCATAGCCAGGACAGTGGTTGACGGGCACTAGGGCGTAGTGGTGGGCCTGTATGCCATGTCTCTGGGGCCCCACTGCAGCTCTGAGATACCCTGTAGTTTAGCCTGTGGCCGTGAGGTACCCAGTTTCCATGTGTGGCCTCAGGGAGGCACTACAGAAGTCTTGGTGGCGGAGAGGCACTGTACTGGCAGAAGGAGGCTTACACACTGGGCTCTTTTCACCCTCTATTAAGGAGGCTAGCCCCCGGCAATAGCTGTAAGCAGAGAATAGCAACCAGAGAGCACAAGGCGGCATGAAGTACGCACTAACTACAAGTACTACTGCACTAGACTCTTCACACACACACACACACACACACACACACACACACACACACACACACACACACACACACACAAAACATCTGGTAACGACAATATGTCCGTTTTATCTGCTGTTTTGGCCAAATACATACACTACCGTTCAAAAGTTTGGGATCACATTGAAATGTCCATATTTTTGAAGGAAAAGCACTGTACTGTTCAATGAAGATAACTTTAAACTAGTCTTAACTTTAAAGAAATACACTCTATACATTGCTAATGTGGTAAATGACTATTCTAGCTGCAAATGTCTGGTTTTTGGTGCAATATCTACATAGGTGTATAGAGGCCCATTTCAAGCAACTATCACTCCAGTGTTCTAATGGTACAATGTGTTTGCTCATTGGCTCAGAAGGCTAATTGATGATTAGAAAACCCTTGTGCAATCATGTTCACACATCTGAAAACAGTTTAGCTCGTTACAGAAGCTACAAAACTGACCTTCCTTTGAGCAGATTGAGTTTCTGGAGCATCACATTTGTGGGGTCAATTAAACGCTCAAAATGGCCAGAAAAAGAGAACTTTCATCTGAAACTCGACAGTCTATTCTTGTTCTTAGAAATGAAGGCTATTCCATGCGAGAAATTGCTAAGAAATTGAAGATTTCCTACACCGGTGTGTACTACTCCCTTCAGAGGACAGCACAAACAGGCTCTAACCAGAGTAGAAAAAGAAGTGGGAGGCCGCGTTGCACAACTGAGCAAGAAGATAAGTACATTAGAGTCTCTAGTTTGAGAAACTGACGCCTCACAGGTCCCCAACTGGCATCTTCATTAAATAGTACCCGCAAAACACCAGTGTCAACATCTACAGTGAAGAGGCGGCTGCGGGATTCTGGGCTTCAGGGCAGAGTGGCAAAGAAAAAGCCATATCTGAGACTGACCAATAAAAGAAAAAGATTAAGATGGGCAAAAGAACACAGACATTGGACAGAGGAAGACTGGAAAAAAGTGTTGTGGACGGATGAATCCAAGTTTGAGGTGTTTGGATCACAAAGAAGAACGTTTGTGAGACGCAGAACAAATGAAAAGATGCTGGAAGAATGCCTGACGCCATCTGTTAAGCATGGTGGAGGTAATGTGATGGTCTGGGGTTGCTTTGGTGCTGGTAAGGTGGGAGATTTGTTCAGGGTAAAAGGGATTCTGAATAAGGAAGGCTATCACTCCATTTTGCAACGCCATGCCATACCCAGTGGACAGCGCTTGATTGGAGCCAATTTCATCCTACAACAGGACAATGACCCTAAACACACCTCCAAATTGTGCAAGAACTATTTAGAGCAGAAGCAGGCAGCTGGTATTCTATCGGTAATGGAGTGGCCAGCGCAGTCACCAGATCTGAACCCCATTGAGCTGTTGTGGGAGCAGCTTGACCGTATGGTACGCAAGAAGTGCCCATCCAACCAATCCAACTTGTGGGAGCTGCTTCTGGAAGCGTGGGGTGCAATTTCTCCAGATTACCTCAACAAATTAACAGCTAGAATGCCAAAGGTCTGCAATGCTGTAATTGCTGCAAATGGAGGATTCTTTGACGAAAGCAAAGTTTGATGTAAAAAAAATCTTATTTCAAATACAAATCATTTCTAACCTTGTCAATGTCTTGACTCTATTTTCTATTCATTTCACAACATATGGTGGTGAATAAGTGTGACTTTTCATGGAAAACACAAAATTGTTTGGGTGATCCCAAACTTTTGAACGGTAGTGTACATATAGTGGCATGCAGACAAACACACACATTTTCCAGCAAATATGTGGCAGTCCGTTCTGTCTGTTGTTTTAGCCAGACTGGTTGAGCAATCACAAGAGATCATTCATGACAGAACCCAACGCACAGAGGGACACTTTATCGGCCAAATATCTGAGCAGAAATGTCCTCTGAAAGTGGAACGAACAATGCGACAGTGTGCTAGAGAATCATATTATATACACTCTCATAAACTCAACCAGTCAGTAGGACCAATAACTGATTTGATCTATGACATAAGTCTTACTGGAGTAGTTTCCCAACCCTTGAAAATATGTTTTAGGAATTTACCTATTCAACAGGCCATTTACATGATAAATGTACAACATTGGCATCATTTCCCTTATGGCTCCCTGCAAAAGGAGCATTGGTGGAAACACTGAAAAGCGCTTCAGGGTTGCTATATCATCGTGGTGCCCAGAAATATGTTTCTGATTTCATTCAACGCAGCTTGTACAGTGTAGAGAAAAGGTTAAACAACACAAATGAGACCGTCAATTATTCCATTGTAAATTAACATTTGAAATCTTGGTTGATTCAGATCCTTTTGACCTATCAGTTGACTGGCTCACTAAAAGACTGCACCGTGAGGGTTTATTATTGCAGTTGTTGTCGCGAATTCGGAGAGCAGTTCGGGAACCGCCGCAGCCGGAACGACCAAGACAAGGGCTAGCGAGTCTACTCGTCCATGGTCGTTACACTGCCTCTCTTCTTCGGGAAGTGCGTCCACGCGCTTCAGCATTTCAGCTCCCTCACGCCTCAGGGCCCACACACTTCTGATGGCCTCACGTCACCATCCCACTTCTGACACCAATGTAGCAAATTCGGGGGGGGCAGCCTGGGTACCGCCACAGCCAGGACACGAACCCGGATCTCCCGCACCATGGGTGACAATGTTAACCAGTCGACTAAAGGGTCCGTCCCGTCAGCCAAGGGCTAACGAGTCTACAAACCCCAACTCCAGTGACGTTGGGACGTCGTGTAAAACGTGAATAAAAACAGAATACAATGATTTGCAAATCCTTTTTCCATCTATATTCAGTTGAATACACTACAAAGACAAGATATTTAATGTTCAAACTGATAAACTTTATTGTTTTTTGTAAATATTCACTCATTTTGAATGTGATGCCTGCAACACGCTCCAAAGAAGCTGGGACAGGGGCATGTTCACCACTGTGTTACACCACCTTTCCTTTTAACAACACTCAATAAGCGTTTGGGAACTGAGGACACTACTTGTTGAAGCTTTGTAGGTGGACTTCTTTCCCATTCTTGCTTGATGTACGACTTCAGTTGCTCAGCAGTCCGGGGTCTCTGTTGTCGTATTTTGTGCTTCATAATGCGCCACACATGTTCAATGGGAGACAGGTCTGGACTGCAGGCAGGCCAGTCCAATACCCGCACTCTTTTACTACGAAGCCCCGCTGGTGTAACACGTGCAGAATGTGGCTTGGCATTGTCTTGCTGAAATAAGTGGGGACGTCCCTGAAAAAGACGTCGCTTGGATGGCAGCATATGTTGCTCCAAAACCTGTATGTACCTTTCAGCATTAATGGTGCCTTCACAGATGTGCAAGTTACCCATGATGCCATGGGCACTAACACCCCCCCATACCATCACAGATGCTGGCTTTTGGACTTTGGGCTGAGAACAATCTGGATGGTCCTTTTCCTCTTTAGCCCGGAGGACACAACGTCCATGATTTCCAAAACAATGTGAAATGTGGACTCATCAGACCACAGCACACTTGTCCACTTTGCGTCAGTCCATCTCAGATGAGCTCGAGCCCAGAGAAGCCGGTGGCGTTTCTGGGTGGTGTTGATATATGGCTTTGGCTTTGCATGGTAGAGTTTTAACTTGCACTTGTAGATGTAGCGACCAACTGTGTTAACTGACGATGGTTTTCCCCAAGTGTTCCTGAGCCCACCTGGTAATATCCTTTACAGAATGAGGTCGGTTTTTAATGCAGTACCGCCTGAGGGGTCGAAGGTCACGGGCATTCAGTGAATCTTGTGATGATATTATGGACTGGAGATGATGAAACCCCTAAATTCCTTGCAGTTGTACGTTGAGAAACGTTGTTCTTAAGCTGTTGGACTATTTGCTCACGCAGTTGTTCAC
Source organism: Lampris incognitus (assembly GCF_029633865.1). NCBI lineage: Eukaryota > Metazoa > Chordata > Actinopteri > Lampriformes > Lampridae > Lampris > Lampris incognitus. The sequence continues at coordinate 72,156,401 of NC_079212.1, forward strand.
AAAGTGGTGAACCTCGCCCATCCTTGCTTGTGAACGACCGAGCCTTTCGGGGATGCTGCTTTTATACCCAATCATGACGCTCACCTGTTTCCAATTAACCTGTTCACCTGTGGAATGTTCCAGACAGGTGTTTTTTGAGCATTCCTCAACTTTCCCAGTCTTTGTTGCCCCTGTCCCAGCTTCTTTGGAACCTGTTCTGGCATCAAATTCAAAATGAGAGAATATTTGCAAAAAACAATAAAGTTCATCAGTTTGAACATTAAATATCTTGTCTTTGTGGTGTCTTCAATTGAATATAGGTGGAAAAGGATTTGCAAATCATTGTATTCTGTTTTTATTCACGTTTTACACAACGTCCCAACTTCATTGGAATTTGTCGTTATCTGTGGTCAATACACTACCCCCCTCTTTTGAGAAGTGCGTCCCCGCGCTTCAGCATATCAGCTCCCTCACGCCTCTGGGCGCACGTGCTTCCCATGGCCTCACGGTCTCACCCTCCCACCTCTGACACAAATGCAGTGAATTCGGGGGGCAGCCCGGGAACCGCAACAGCCAGAACGCGAACCAGGATCTCCCGCACCATGGGCGACAACGTTAACCAGTCGACTAAAGGGTCCGACCCGTTAGCCAAGGGCTAGCGAGTCTAGTTATCCGTGGTTGTTACATTATATACAATTATTGTGAAGCCAAAGTTACCAGAACTATGAATATCGCCATAATAAGTATAGCTCAGATGCACTCAGTAAAACGTTTCTCTAGTGGCCAACATCAGCAACCAGTAGGAATTCCAACAACGTAGGCCATTTTCCCCTTGAGTCGCATTGGCCCGCAAATGACACAGCTAACGCTAACAAGATCTCACAATTTCACAAGCTGCCTTAACACAGAGCTCACACAGAACTGTTAAGTGAAGAAGTAATCATGTTATAAAACTCTGTACAATATCAATAGCTTATCACATATGGCATCACATAAGGTTAATGGCAATGCTGCTTGCCTGTCCAACAGTAGTATGGCTAGCTTGGCATTGGTTTTTATGCCTTTATGGTCACAGAGTTTTCACTCCCTCTCAAAAGGGATAATTACATTTAATCTACTTTTGGACAAGTATTTATCATGTTTATTTATTTATTTTTTTTTTTTTGCCAGATGATGAAGCTATTTTGGATTCTTTAAAGGCATCGCAAAGCTGGTTCCTCCATATTGCAATGTTGATTAACATTTCCCTCAGCTTTGAAGCCAACAGACATTTCAACCTGCAGAGGGCAACAACAATGGTGCCAAAAGAGATATTTTTCCACAGACCACCATTATAATCCAATGCTGTGAAACTTTCTAATTACAGTGCTTTTGGTGTCCATTCAGCATTTAAAATTACAAAAAATAACAATTGATCTTGTAAACAGCAAACAGTCCTTTGTTAGGCATAGGTGCAAGTCCATGAATACAGGGATGGCATCCAGCGCTTTACCTGTGCCCCTATCCATAGGGTTAGTGGGTTAGTGCTGTGTCAGGAAGGACATCCGACGTAACATTTTGGCAAATCATTATGTGAGTAACAAACTGCCCCCCCACACACACACATTTCTCATATGGGTGCCGATGCAGCCAACACAGCCACGTACAAAATACACTATCACACACTATATGTACTACTGGATCAACGCCAACAAGACAGCTGATCTTCAACAACCACAACACACTGCTGTGCACGATAACAGCTATTGCAGCATCACCATCAGATCTTCCTTTATGTCACTCAGCAACCAGAATGCACATGCAATCTAGCATTACAAACATGGAGCGCACATATCCAGACCCCCTACTCATTATCCTTGGGGATTTTAACAGAGCAAACCTCAGCCATGACCTGCCAAAATACAGACAGCATGTTAAATGTCCCACCAGAGACAAAAACACTCTGGATCATTGCTGCACAATGTTAAAGGACGCCTATCACTCTGTCCCCCATGTAGCCCTAGACCTCTGATCACTGTCTGATTCATCTCATCCCAACCTACAGGCAGAAACTAAAACCTGCAAAGCCTGTGGCTAAAACTCTGAGGAAATGGACCAATGAGCCAAAACTGAAGGTCCAGGCCTGCCTCGACTGCACTGACTTGAGTGTTTCTGAGGCTGCATCTACAGACCTGGACGAATTTACTGACACTGTGACATCTTACATCAGCTTTTGTGAGGACATGTGTGTGCCCACCAAAACTTTCTGTAACTTCAACAACAACAAGCCCTGGTTCAGAGGAAGACTATAGGAGTGGAGATAGGATCCGGTACAACAAAGCCAGAAATACACTCACAAAGGAGATCAAAGTGGCGAAAAGGTGCTACTAAATTCATACAGTAATTTAGTCCGTTTGGAGAACGTGTAAAAAATGCAGACAATCCTGCCAGATTTGCAAAAAACACACAGATTGACAAGATCGTCTGTCGCTGTGAATGCAGCTGCCATTGCGCTTAGTTTGCTCACAACCCACCAAATGCTCAAGCTCAAAGTTGATGACAACACCGGGGCTACCACTGATACAGCCAGGGCCCTGGGGTGTTCTGTCACTACACATCAAAATTAGATTGGCTGATGATACGGTCACTCATAGTTGTATTCAGTTTCAGTTTTGGGCTTCAACAAAAGGCTAGCAATGCCGCTAGTGCTTGTCCAAATAGCTGTGATGTATTCAGATGACACAGGAACCCCTCCTCAGCCCCGTGACAACACAATATCTGAATTCAGACACATTTCAGGCACACGCCAATTTAATTATGAAAAACAAATTATGATTTTGATTTTGACAGGGCCAGCAGAGAAGACCCTGATGGTCCTGATAGCCCACCACTGCCTAAACTATTTAAAAAGAAAATCCAAATTTACCATAATACCTCGCAGGAAGGAAAAGTGTTGAGTGAAATTAACGATAAAAATACCTAACATACCTAACATATGTAGTGTGTGTGCATAGTTATGTCCCTACGTGTTTCTTCTCTTAAAAGTTTACATCAATAACCAACATATTGTAAACCGTGCCAGAAGTGATGATGGTTATTAAACAGACAGTGCAGCACTTCCTTTCCATTATTAGATTGCTAGGGATCTGTGATAGCATTAGCAGTGTTAGCATCTAGCGTTAAACTACCTTCATCTGCAGCTCAAACAAGTTGAAAGGAAAAGGAATAAAATGTAACCAGTCTTTATTTATCAAACCTGCACGTGCAACACATAAACACAAGCAACCGCTGATCTGACTGCACGAGGAACTAGCCTTACAGCCACCAGGGACTCTTTCTTTTTTAAAATGTTTCTGATTTTTCCCTTTTTTCTCCCAATTTAGTGGCCAATCGATCCCTATTCTAGTTCAAACACCCACCCTCGTACTGCATGCGTTCGCCAACTGCATCTCCCCGGCCGGCAGTCTGGAAGGAGACGCTTCGCCGCTTCCGTGACAAGGCGAATCCAGGCCGAACCACTGCTTCCCCCCCCCCCCACACAGACGCAATCATGTGACGAACACAAGCCGACTCCGCCCCCCTCCCGAACACAGCGCTGCCAATGATTGCTGCTTCATCCAGTCCGGCCATAGTCGGATCTGACGAGACCGGGGCGCGAACCCCGGTCCCAGTGGGCAACTGCATCGACATAAAGCCGATGCTTAGACCGCTACACCACCGCGGACCCGCCGCCGGGGACTCTTAACGGTACGCATAAAAGAACATATCAATGTTTAGCTTCTAGTCCCATTCTGACTCCTGTAGTAGTATTTTTTTCTCCTAGAATCCTGCTGGTGTTTCCATACAATGACTAGTTGCCATCCTGGATTTCACCGAAAAATCAGCTTCAGTGCACACTGCTTGTTCTAGGTTCTTAACGTGATTTCTGTGGTCGAAATGCAAAGCAGAATGAACGTGCGGAGAGGAGGGAGGGAGATTTATGGGAGGACATTGGATTTGTAAAGGGCAGGGAGTTTACCAAATTCTGGGCTGGAGCACAAGTTTTTGAAGCCAGAAATCAGCCTCTCGCGATAAATAATGGTTATTTTTTCGCTATGATAATGGGTGGCATGGTGGCGCAGTGGTTAGCGCTGTCGCCTCACAGCAAGGAGGTCCTGGGTTTGAACCTCGGGGTTGTCCAACCTTGAGGGTCATCCCAGGTCGTCCTTGTGTGGAGTTTGCATGTTCTCCCCGTGTCTGCGGTGGGTTTTCTCCGGGTGCTCCGGTTTCCCCCACCATCAAAAAGACATGCATGTTAGGGTTAATACTCCTGTCTGTGCCCCTGAGCAAGGCAATGCGAAAGGAATTGGAGGTGGTCCCCGGGCGCAGCATCAAGGCGGCAGCCCACTGCTCCTAGCTACACCGATCATAGCTAGGATGGGTTAATTTGCAGGAACTGAGTGTCCCCACGGGGAGTAATAAAGGAAGCTTAAAGTTAAATGAAACTAAAAACTTCCTGGTAGCACCTTTAAGTGTTTGGTGAAAAACGAGCACATGCAGTATTTGGGTTCTACCGTATTTATGACTTTATTACTTGGAGTTCTGTGGTATTCATGATTTTCCTCCCTCTCTCTGTTCTATTATTTTCTGTACAGTTCTTTGTCTCTGTTTTTATTTTCAGTTTCTCTCTTTATTTATCTGTACCAGATTTCAGCTTCTTCGACAGAAGATTTATTGGATGCAGATGTGTGTGCGAGTGACAGTTTTTGCTTTGTGCTTTGTGAAGTTGCAGAGAGAAAAGAAATGTTAAAGCAGATGTTGTACAACAAAAACCCAGACAGCACCGTTAACATGCTGTAGCCACCAGCAGATCTTGCTTCCAAACTGGGCAGAGAGGCAGGTGGGAACTGAGACGATAGCAGGGACAAGTCTGTCTGTGAGAGAGAGAGAGAGAAAAGAGGGAAATTGAGAGGGAAAGAGAGGGAGCAATCTAGAGATTTAGAAGCAGGAGAGAAAGAGAGAGAGAGGGAGGGGGGGTGAATTGAGGAGATGCAGGGAGTGGCACCAGATAGAAAGAACTGTGAGGGATGGAGTGGGGGATGGGAGAAGTAAAGGAGGGGTGATATGGGGGATGGGGGAGAAAAAAATATTGCTGTGTGCTGCAAGAGTCAGGGGGTTACCATGGTGATGAGGAAGGATGGGCCGGGAGTGAGAAGCTACACACGCGCGCACGCGCGCACACACACGTTCACATGCGCGCGCACACCTACACACACCTACACACACACACACACACTACAAATTGACATTTTCACCGACTGATTGAATAATATGATAAGCATCAAATCTTTTAATTTAAGCCTTTCCTCCTGTTCTTTCAGGGTGAGGGTAGGGGGGCATAGTCCATGAAGAATAGAAAAACACAAAAAGATGCTCTTGACAGAAGGGGTTGTTGAGAGGAGGACAGAGAGATAAGTGGAGAGGCTCCATGAGTCGAGAGGTGAAAGAGAAGTGTGATGTCCTAATTGGGATTGGTGCAGCTAAGAGACAGCGTTGACTTCACCAGCAGTGCTGCAGCCTCTGACAGGACAGCTGCTTCAAGAAGAGGCATAATCCAAGGCTGTCCACTCAGCCCCGCTCTACTCATCATGGCAGCAGAAATGCTAGCTATTTTGATCAACAATTGTCAGACTTCATGACATCAAGATCTTTGAAAAAGAATTGACCATTTGCCAGTACGCGGACAACACAACAGTTTTTCTAAAAAAAAAAAAAGAAAAAGATTTCTAATCCCTACTGCCATACAAACAGTTAGTGCTTTTTCCAAAGCCTCTGGGTTGTTTCTCGATCTTAACAAATGTGAACTGTTACCAATTAACACTGTACCCATAAAACAATTTATAACATACCCATTAACACAGGGGTGAAATACATAGGAACCAAAAATCCAGAAGAAAGAAACTCTTTAAACTTGACAGGGAAATTGACAAATTGTAAAAATATTCTAAACTCTTGCTCACTATATTTGCTCGCACACCCTACATACTCCCTGGCATTGGACCAGTACATTATAAAAGCTGTGAATCAACTACATTTTAATTTTATTTGGAATAAGAAAGCACACGATCTAAAAAAAGCGTCTTGGTTAAAAAAAACTATGAAGGAGGTGGTTTAAAAGCCATTGATTTTGAACGTATGAACGGAACAGTAACATTGAAATGGCTTAAATCCTTTTAAAAATCCCCAGATAGATGATGGCACATTTTCCCAGACAATTTATTCAAGGCTACTGGAGGTTTAGATTGAAATGTGATTAGAACATCAAGAAGCTGCCTGTGAGGCTGTCCAGCTGTCATCAGCAAGTCCTCTTATATTGGCGAATGTTGCACAAACATAATTTTACTCCTCATTATTCCACACCGCTATGGAACAACAGGTGCATGCTTTATAAAAATAAATCGCTGTTCCACAACGAATAGAAGGACAGAAACATCCGGTCTGTTTTACATCTCTTAGATACAAACGGAGACTTGTTAGCATACAATGACTTTCGTGTTAGATTAGACGCTTTTCTGTCATCCTACACAGTTTGCCAGCCATACTAATGCTATCCCAAAACCATTCTTCCTTTTGGCCAAAGCAGTGGTCCTACGCATCAATTCAATAGCAACATTGCCAAATGTGTACGTTGGAGAATCCCATTCCTTGATTAAAAATGTAAGAACAGTCTGATCAGACAGATGTTGTCCAATTACTTGATTTTGGAGACACGAACCCTACAATGTTGTATGGTTTGGAGACAGTGGCACTGATGAAAAGACAGGAGGCGGAGCTGGAGGTGGCAGAGGTGAAGATGATAGGATTTTCACTGGGAGTGATGAAGGAGGACAGGATTAGGAACGAGTATATTAGAGGGACACCTCAGGTTGGACGGTTTGGAGACAAAGCAAGAGAGACAAGATTGAGATGGTTTGGACATGTGTGGAGGAGAGATGCTGGGTATACTGGGAGAAGGATGCTGAATATGGAGCTGCCAGGGAAGAGGAGAAGAGGAAGGCCAAAGAGGAGGTTTATGGATGTGGTGAGGGAGGACATGCAGGTGGCTGGTGTGACAGAGGGAGATGCAGAGGACAGGAAGAGATGGAAACGGAGGATCCGCTGTGGCGCCCCCTAACGGTTGCAGCCGGAAGTAGTAGTAGTAGAGACGTGGACCCTGCAAAGGACTAAGATTACAAATGGATTTCTTACATCATCCCCTGCTACCCAAAGCTAAGGAAATCCATTTTGTATTAATTAATGATATATATCCCGCCAATTAATTTCTGAGATTACGATTCAATTTTGAAAATAATGTCTGTTCATTTTGCAGTTCAGATATTGAAACCACGGAGCATATTTTCTACACTTGTCACTCCCAACTGTTTTGGAATCAAATGTTTTAAACAAAAGAATGCAACTGTTGAACCCAAATCACGCATGGGTGTAACATATGGACTGGGAATGAACGAGCAGAGAAAAGCTGCTGATTAGCACACTGCTCATCATGGCTAAACATCACATGCAAATCTAAATGTATGAAAACCTCACCCATTTTCAGTGGGTTTTGTAATGCGTTTAGACGGTATTGTAAATCCCTGAAATGTGCGAATTTAGAATCTGCAGGATAACTGCTGAAATGTGCACAATCTTACAAATTAACAGGCCTTGAATGTATCGATCTTTAATTCATATCTAAAAAAGAAGAAGAAAAGGGACAGCTGTTTCCGGCTTCCGGCTTGGTGAGCTCGGTAACTGCGGTTTGTACTCTTCCTCTCTACTCGTCGTTATCCCGCTCTTTACTTCTCATGCTGATTTCGTTTCTTTCTGTGTGTGGTTCACATGTCGCTAGATTCGCCATGTTCACATGTCGCTAGATTCGCCAGGTTCACATGTCGCTAGATTCGCCATGTTCACGTGTCGCTAGATTCGCCAGGTTCACATGTGCTGGTTCACATGTCGCTAGATTCGCCATGTTCACGTGTCGCTAGATTCGCCAGGTTCACATGTGCTGGTTCACATGTCGCTAGATTCGCCATGTTCACATGTCGCTAGATTCGCCAGGTTCACATGTGCTGGTTCACATGTCGCTAGATTCGCCAGGTTCACATGTCGCTAGATTTGCCATCACATCTCGCTAGATTCGCCAGGTTCACATGTGCTGGTTCACATGTCACTAGATTCGCCAGGTTCACATGTGCTGGTTCACATGTCGCTAGATTCGCCAGGTTCACATGTCGCTAGATTTGCCATCACATCTCGCTAGATTCGCCAGGTTCACATGTGCTGGTTCACATGTCACTAGATTCGCCAGGTTCACATGTGCTGGTTCACATGTCGCTAGATTCGCCAGGTTCACATGTCGCTAGATTCGCCAGGTTCACATGTGCCAGCGTGCTTCTCCTGCTCCTGTCGACAGAGTAAAGCAACGCACGCTAGTGATATGAGACTCCATTACCCACAATATCAGCTTAGCTTCGCCAGCCTTGGTACACTGCTTACCCGGGGCCAGAGTCTTCGACATAGAGGATAATCTTAGGGTGCTGGCATCACGGAGGGAGAGTCAGGGAACCCAGGCATACAACACCACTACTTTCAGCAACATTGTTATTCATGTTGGCACCAATAATGCAAGGATGAAGCAATGAGAGATCACAAAAGCCAGCCTAGTCAGAATGCTTGAGTTGGCCAGAAATATGTGTCGGCATCGATTAATTGTCTCTGGTCCCTTACCTGTGAGGGGTAATGATGAGATGTACAGTAGGCTCACCTCAATGAACCGCTGGCTGGCTCATTACTGTAATGAGCAGGGATTCGGCTTCGTTGATAACTGGCCTTCTTTCTGGGGCCGCCCTTACCTGCTGAAAGCGGACGGCATTCACCCTACTGGGGACGGCGCCGCTCTTTTGTCTAGCAATATAGATAGTTGTTTACGTTTAGTTTGACACTAGGGACTTATCATTCAGCAGGTTGCAGGTGATTAGAGAGCCTGCTAGGTTTAAATCTAGTGCGGATGTAGAGTCAAGTAGTTTAATTAATATGATTAGTCAGGGAATTTCTCATAGTGTAGATTATCAGCCTGATAGCTTGGTCTATAACATTGAGACTGTCTCCCTACCCTGCTGTATTGCTCCCAAGCTCTCCTCTCCTAAATGTGTGAATCACAATAATCTAGTAATTATTCCTACCACTGGTAGTGGTGAGATGTGCAACAAAGTACCTAATAATCTACAAAACCAAACAGCTGTTATCAAGAATGTGACCACATATCATTCAAACTGTAGGTCTTCAAAATTGTCAACTAATAATACAAGGTGTTAATTCCAATTAATATTTTCACCTGTTGGTAGCTCTGAAGCTCTGCCTACTACTGATCACTTCCACAAGATGTTTAAATGTGGTTTCATAAATATCAGATCACTGTCTACCAAAGCCTTACTAATGATCTGAATGTTGAACGTAGTTCAGATATGATTGGGTTATGTGAAATATGGCAGAAACCAAATGTTTTCCTTCCCTTAAATGGAGCTTCCCCACCCGACTATACTTATGCCCATGTAGCTTGGGCAAGGTTTTTTTTAGGGAGTTCTTTGTTCGATACGAGGATCTAAGGACAGGATGTTGTGTTGCTGTAAAGCCCCTGAGGCAAATTTGTAATTTGTGATATTGGGCTATACAAATAAAATTGACTTGATTTGTGTCTTTTGCTGAAATAGGGAAGAGAAGAGGTTGAGGACATACAATGTCCTGTACCTGAGATATGGGGTGGGGTGTCATCATAGGTAGACATGCTGCATGCATTTACTTAAGTGTATAGAGAAGTAATCATGTACCTTTTAATTCTCTTTGCCATCCAAGAGGATTTGTGGAAATATTCTCGATGGAGGTTATCAGTGTGGTGACGCGTCTTTCTGTTTGAAACCATTCTGGAAAATTATTACCTATTGTTTCTGTCTACAACAATGGTCTGGAGCTGGCGAGCTCCCCTAAGGTTTGATGACACACTACATTTTGTGCTCAAGAGGATGAGCATTTCTTAGTGGCAACACATGTGCTGTAAAATCCAACTGGAGACTAACTTCTACATCTTCCAGGTGGCATTAGCCAGGGATCAGAATCAGAATCATGTCTATTGGCCATGTAGGTTTGCACATACATGGAATTTGACTCCGGTTTCGTGGCTCTCTGTGTACTTAACATAGAATAACAACACTACAACCTTCAGATATATACACAAGGACTGACTTATACAGGTGAAATAAGACGTGATAAAGTGCAGCGGTGCCGAGAATATAACAGAGATGCTGAAATACATGAGATGATGTGATGATATAATGATGTGAGAGCGTGTTGAGCTGGTGTGGGCCTCCAGTGCAGCAGCAGCAGCCCTCTGGAGTGCATCTCTGTCTGAAGAGGAATGTAACAGACGAGGGGTTACAGATTATTTGGCATGTAAGCAGGGCCGGTTCTGCGGGGGTAGCAACGGGAGCAACCGCACCGGGCCCAGGTCTGGAGAGGGGCCCAGAAAAAAAAAAAAAAAAAAAAAAACACCTTTCTGCGCTGATTCTGCTCTAAGTGCAGTGATTGTTAATTGTGTGTCTCAGCAGTGCAAAGAGGCCCTGTATGTTGCTCCTCCTGGCAGTTTCCCTATTGGCTGATAACGATTTTGTTATGCTCGCGCACCAGAACCCGACCCGTGTGGCGAAACCCAAGGCAGACAGACACAGGATGACTTCGAAATCCAAAAAGGGCGGTTTTATTGTGGGAGGGGAATGTATGGTGCAAAAAGCGTTCTGTTAGTGGGATGTCTGAATAAACTATGTGTGGTGTCAAGTGGTTTGCGTGTATAACTATGTGTGAGTGTTCTTCGCCTATGTATGGTGCGGTATGTAAATGACAAGGGGGTGTTGAAATAATGTGCGTGCACCTGGCAAGAAAGTCCAGTCCGTGATCCAAGAGGGGTTGTCCGAGGAAGTCTGGGTCCGAGATCCGGGAAGTCGAGTCCGAAAGGAGGGGTCCAGGTAGAGGGACACGGGGGGAGATCGCTGGAGAGGTCCGGGGAAAAACGTGAAGGTCGCTGGGGTCGAGGTGAGCCGTGGAAGTCGCGGAGGGAGAGTCTTGGGAGGAAACAGAGAGACACGAATATAAGACACTGGGGAATAAAGAATTGCAAGAGGGAAAGGAACGCTGGAGGGCTTGTCAGAGCTTTACCGCAGGGTTCAGTACGTCGAAGCACGGAGTGGTGTTCTGGGAGACTTCTTGTAGAGGGCTGCCTGATTGCCGCAGGTGTGCCTGATGGATGATGGCAAACACCTGGTGCAGTGCAGCGCTCGTCTCCTCAGAGCGCGAGCCGAGCGCTCGGATGTTTCCGGCACGTCCGAGCTGGGGGAGTGGCTTGGACGTGCCGGGGAGGCAGCTCGGGGCGGTGTAACCACAACAGGACCCCCCCCCCCTCCTACGGGAGACACCGGGCGACCGTCCGATGGCGTTGGGGTGGGCCCGATAGAACTCCTCCAGGAGTGCGGGGTCGGCCAGGTAGGACCGGAGAACCCAGCTGCGGTCTTCGGGCCCAAAGCCAACCCAGTCCACCAGGTATTGGTACCCACGCCCCCGGCGGCGTACGGCGAGCAGCCGGTCGACATCCCAGACCATGTCACCACCGTCGAGGGCCCTGGGGGGTGGAGGAGCTTGGACAGGGGGAGACAGGGGGCTGGAGGCTACCGGTTTGAGGCGCGAGACATGGAAGACGGGATGGATCTTGAGTGAGGTAGGGAGATGGAGACGCATCGCCGAAGGGTGACGATGCGGTCGATGGTGTAGGGACCGACGTAGCGGGGAGCCAGTTTCCGGTTGAGGGTAGGGAGGGGAAGGTCCCGGGCCAGGAGCCATACCCTCTGGCCAGGTCGATAGGCTGGGGCCGTCACTCTCCGCCGGTTGGCGCTGCGCCGGGCCCGCTCTGTAGCTCGCAACATAGCGGCCCGGGCGGTCTTCCAAACGCGCCGACATCGGCGGAGATGGGCCCTCGTGGACGGGACCACCACCTCCAACTCCTGATGGGGGTGACAGCCAAGGGAACACTCGAAGGGGGACAAACCGGTAGCCGAACTCTCCATGCAGTTGAGCGAGTACTCCACCCAGGGCAGGTACTTGCTCCAGGAGGCGGGATTGCTGGTGGTAACGCAACGCAAAGCCGCCTCCAGGGCTTGATTGGCCCGCTCTGCCTGCCCATTGGTCTGGGGGTGATACCCGGAGGAGAGGCTGACCGTGGCCCCAATCCCCTTACAGAAGGCCTGCCACACCTTAGAAGTGAACTGGGGACCACGGTCAGAGACAATGTCCAGGGGAATCCCATGGGGTCGGACGACGTGGGAGAAGAGAAGGTCCGCCGTCTCGGCTGCAGAGGGGAGTTTGGTGAGGGCAACAAAGTGGACAGCCTTGGAAAACCGGTCGACAATGGTCCGAATGGTGTCATTGCCTTGGGACACGGGGAGGCCAATTACAAAGTCCAAGGCAATGTGGGACCAAGGTCGGCCGGGGGCAGGAAGGGGACGCAGGAGACCTGCTGGAGGGCGATGGAGAGCCTTGCTGCGGGCGCAGGTGGTGCAGGCAGCCACGAACTCCCTGGTGTCTGCCTCCATGGTGGGCCACCAGAAACCCCTGCGGATGAAGGCCGCCGTTCGGTGAACACCGGGGTGGTAGACAAAACGGCTGGAGTGGCCCCACTCCAGCACCAGGGGCCGGACAGAGGGAGGCACAAATAGCCGGTTCCGGGGTCCATTGCCTGGGCCCTTCTCATCACCGATTCGATGGCCCAGGTGACGACACCCACCACCCGGGCCGGGGGAAGGATGGTATGTGGGGCGTCAGGGGACTCCTTTGGGAAACAGACAGGAGAGGGCGTCTGCCCTGACGTTCTTGGTGCCCGGGCAGTAGGTGAGGGGGAAGTCGAACCGGCTGAAGAAGAGAGCCCAGCGCGCCTGCCTGGGGTTGAGCCTCTTAGCCATCCGCACGTAGGTCAGGTTCTTGTGATCGGACCATATGATGAACGGCTGCCCTGCTCCCTCCAGCCAGTGTCCCCACTCCTCTAAGGCAGCGTGGACAGCCAGCAATTCCCTGTTGCCGATGTCATAGTTCTTCTCCGCAGGACTGAAACGTCGGGAGAAGAAGGCGCACGGGTGGATCTTCTGGTCCTCCTCAGACCGCTGGGAGAGGACGGCTCCGATGCCCGTGTCCGATGCGTCCACCTCCACGATGAACTGCCTGGACGGTTCCGGGTGGGCGAGCACCGGAGCCGTTGTGAACAGGCTCTTCAGGGCCAAGAAGGCGGCCTCTGCCTCCGAGGTCCAGGAGAAGGGGCGGAGGTGAGTGCAGTGAGGGGGGTGGCCACACGGCTGAACCCCCTGATGAAGCGCCTGTGGAAGTTTGCAAACCCCAGGAAGCGCTGGAGTTGCATCCTGATGGTGGGTCGTGCCCACTCCTCCACCGCTCGAATCTTCCTGGGGTCGGTGCGGACGAGCCCCTTCTCCACGATGTGGCCAAGCAACTCCACGGAGGCAGAGTGAAACACGCACTTCTCGGCCTTCACGAAGAGCCTGTTCTCCAGCAGCCGCTGGTGGACCAGGCGGACATGCTGGTGGTGTTCCTCCTCAGTCCTGGAGAACACGAGGATGTCATCCAGATACACCACCGTGAACGTGTTCAGCATGTCCCGGAGCACGTCGTTGACCAACGCCTGGAAGACGGCCGGAGCGTTGGTGAGGCCGAAGGGCATAACGAGATACTCAATGCCCTAGGTGGGTGTTGAAGGCTGTCTTCCATTCATCCCCTTCCCGGATGCGCACCAGGTGGTACGCGCTGCGCAGGTCTAGCTTGGTGAACACCGTGGCGTGAGTGAGTGGCTCGAACGTGGAACTCATAAGGGGGAGTGGATATTTATTTTTAACCGTGATGTCATTTAGCAGTCGATAATCTATGCAAGGCCTCAGGCTGCCCTCCTTCTTTGCCACAAAGAAGAAGCCCGCTGCCACCGGGGAAGACGAGGGCCTTATAATTCCTGCAGCCAGGGACTGATATAATTGCGCATAGACTCCTTCTCCGGGACAGAGAGGTTATACAACCGAACGGTGGGAAGGGCGGCCCTGGGAAGGAAATCTATGGCGCAATCATAGGTACGGTGAGGGGGGAGGGAAAGTGCACTGTCCTTACTAAATACAGGGGCTAAATCGTGATAAATGGGAGGAACACCAGTGAGATCCGTGGGAGGAGGCACGGGTCTGAGGCCGCTGGACGGGATGTCCATCAAACACTCGTCCGCCCCCGAATCCAGGAGTGCACCAATAGAGAGTGAGTTGTTACCCCAGGTGAGAGTGACTGGTAACAGCTGGTTGTGCTCCTTGGGCTGGGGCTGAGGGAGGGTCGTCAGGCTCACTAGGACACCCCTCGCTAGTGAGCCGGGTCTTTTGGGCGAGTCGGGCAGGCCTTGATGTAGTGGCCCGACCTCCCACAGTAGAGGCAGAGGTGGTCACGCATCCTCTGCTCCCTAACCTCCAGCAGGAGCCGTGATCGACCCAACTGCATGGGCTCCTCCTCCGGCCTGGATCCAGAAGCCACCCAGGGTTGCAAGGGGGAGTGTGAAGGTGGAGAGAGCCCGCGGGACGCTGACCCAGGGAAGGCACCGGTAGAACGGACGGGGGTTGGTCTATGGGAGGGGCCAGTGCGCGGGGCGTGTTCCTGGCGCCGCTCCCGCAGCCGTTCGTCCATGAGGAGGGCGAGGGTGACGAGCTCGTTGAAGGAGGCAGGGCGGTCCCGAACGATGAGGTCTTTGATGGGCTCGCTCAGCCCCCTCCTGTACGTGCTCTTGAGCGCAGTGTCATCCCACCCACTGTCTGCCGCGAGTATCCTCACCTCCAAGGAATAATCTGCCACCGACCTGGCTCCCTGCTGGATGGAATGGAGGCGGCTGGCAGCGTCCTGCCCGTCAGCTGGGTGGTCGAACACCAGACGGAACTCGCGGCGGAAGGCACCATAGTCCGAGGCGAGCCGCTCAGTCTGGCCAACCGCCGCTATGGCCCAGCTGAGGACTTTGCCGGTGAGGAGGGACATAAGGGCTACCTTAGTCTCTCCTGTCCTATACCTGGCTGGCTGGTGTTTGAACAGGCGCTCACACTGACCAAGGAAACCCCTGCACAGCTCAAACTCCGCACCGAAGGCCTTGGGGCAAGGAAGGTTAGGCTCGAACCGGGGGTCCAGTGGGGGTTGACTCGGAGGAGGGGTAACGTCGGGACCACGAACGGGGAATCCGGAGGCCGAGCTGGGGGCAGGGACCGGGGCCAGAGCAGGGTGGTCGCTCATCCTGGAGACCGCTGTAGTGAGTGCAGCGATCTGCGCGAAGAGGGCGTCTAACGCGCTCGTCGCGGCCTGGGAGCCGGACTGAAGATCGCTGATCTCTCCGGTGACCTGGGTGAAGGCAGTAGTAAGTTCTGAGTGGAGAGAGGCAAGTTGGCAGCTGGGACTTCTTACTACTGCCTCTAGGGGGACGGGGCTCTGGGGCTTAGGGGTCGGGGGTGTCACAGGGACCGTCTACCCCTTGGGTTTGGTCCATAATGGCTCCGACGTTCTGTTATGCTCGCGCACCAGAACCCGACCCGTGTGGCGAAACCTAAGGCAGACAGACACAGGATGACTTCGAAATCCAAAAAGG
This sequence comes from Lampris incognitus, assembly GCF_029633865.1. NCBI lineage: Eukaryota > Metazoa > Chordata > Actinopteri > Lampriformes > Lampridae > Lampris > Lampris incognitus. The sequence continues at coordinate 72,172,074 of NC_079212.1, forward strand.
GCGGTTTTATTGGGGCAGGGGAATTTATGGTGCAAATAGCGTTCTGTTAGTGGGATGTGTGAATAAGCTATGTCTGGTGTCCTGTGGTTTGCGTGTATAACTATGTGTGAGTGTTCTTAGCCTATGTGTGGTGCGGTATGTAAATGACAAGGGGGCGTTGAAATAATGTGCGTGCACCTGGCAAGAAAGTCCAGTCCGTGATCCAAGAGGGGTTGTCCGAGGAAGTCCGGGTCCGAAAGGAGGAGTCCAGGTAGAGGGACACGGGGGGAGATCGCTGGAGAGGTCCGGGGAAAAACGTGAGGGTCGCTGGGGACGGGGGAGCCGTGGAAGTCGCGGAGGGAGAGTCTTGGGAGGAAACAGAGAGACACGAAGATAAGACACTGGGGAATAAACAAAATTGCAGGGACCGCTGGAGGGCTTGCCAGAGCTTTTCCGCAGGGTCCAGTACATTGAAGCACAGAGTTGTGTTCTGGGAGACTTCTTGTAGAGGGCTGCCTGATTGCCACAGGTGTGCCTGATGGATGATGGCAAACACCTGGTGCAGTGCAGGTCTCGTCTCCTCAGAGCGAGAGCCGAGCGCTCGGATGTTTCCGGCACGTCCGAGCTGGGGGAGTGGCTTGAACGTGCCGGGGAGGCAGCTCGGGGCGGTGTAACCACAACAGATTTATTTTCAAAAAATGTATCAAAAGTTGTGTCGTCATCCCCCTTCTCCATGAGTTAGTATAGCCTATGGTGAAGACGTGAAATTCGGTTCTACTAACCAAACAAATGTTTGGAAACAAATCTGGTTGTAAGAAAAGAAAATTAAAGAAACGTAAGGTAGAAAATACAAAAAAAGAGGCAGAAAAGGCAAAGAAGGTATACGGTGCTTGGCTTAACGTTCGGGCAGCAGAACACTTGGAGGATAATGTGGATAGCAATGAAGCTAGCACACCCACCACATGTGCTAACTCAGCAGCGGAGGATACCGGAGCGGACAGCGACCGTCGCGCTCATGCTTGCACCTCCACCGCTATCGAGAATGCAAACGACCACCGAGAATCTGTCGAGGAAGAGGGAAGTCACGAAAGTGATGGGGAGCGTGAGTTTGACTTATTTGATCCTGCACAGTGGCCAGACAGTTTGCATGATGATGACATCAGAACGGACAGTCAGAAATAAACCACTGCAGGTGACCGATTTTGATTTCCCTGAAACGGATGGCCGTCGTTTCACACCAGCTAATTACACCAGGACAGTCGGTGCCCTAAAAGTACCTCGGCCATGGTTAGTCTACTCAAAGTCTGCCAATGCCGTCTTCTGTTTCTGTTGTAAGTTTTTTGGAACTGACAAAAGGATCTTCACTACTGGGTTTTCAAACTGGGTCAAGTTATCAACGACACTGACTGAACACGAGAATTGTCGTTCTCATCTTGAGAATTTTTCAAAGTGGAAAACTCTGGAATTCACTTTGGCTACTGGTACAACGATTGACAGCCACCAGCAAGCAGAGCTTCTCAGTGAGAGACAACGGTAGCATGAAGTGCTTAGCAGAATGTTGGATTGCTTCATGTTTCTTGCATTACAAAACCTTGCATTTAGAGGAAGTGTCGATCGCCTTTACCAAGAAAACAATGGCAATTTTCTTAAGCTTGTGGAATTTTTGGCCAAATATGATGCGCCATCAGCACGACATCTCAATCATTCCAAGACTACCCACTACCTCAGCAAAAACATTCAAAATGAGTTCACTGGACTCCTAGCTGACGCAGTGTTGGAAAAAATCGTGCAGAAGGTCAAAACAGCTGGATATTACAGCACCATGATGGACTGCACACCAGATGTGTCGCACAAAGAACAGCTCTCTCTCGTTTTGCGATATGCTACAACAGACCAGAAGGTAGAGGTGCATGAGAGCTTTTTTGAATTAATTGCTGTGAAAAGCACAACGGGCAAAGCACATGCAGATACACTGCTGGAAAGGCTGGCTAAATATGGCATTAACATTGATGATTGCAGGGGACAATGTTTCGATAACGGGGCCAACATGAGGGGTGTGCACAGGGGAGTACAAGCAAGGGTGAAGCAGGTTAACAAGCGGGCTTTCTTTGTGCCCTGTTGCCCTCACAACTTGAATCTGGCCTCGAACATGCAGCCGAGTCCTTGAACGAGGCCAAGAATTTTTTTGGAGTGCTAAATCAGCTATACAAATTATTCGGAAAATCAACGAAACGTTGGGGGATTCTTGAAAAACATGTACGCATCACACTGAAACCTCTCTCAGAGACCAGATGGAGTGCTCGCGCTGACGCGACAAGAACGGGAATTGAGCAGTAACCCCAGGTCATAGATGCACTCATAGCCCTCAGTGAAGATAGCACCTATGATTCCGAGACCACCTCTAAAGTCACAAGTCTCGTACAGGCAACTGAAACATTTGACTTTTTGGTCAGCTTAGTTGTTTGGCACAAAGTGCTGAATACAGCCAATCAGGCCAGTGTCGTCCTGCAGTCACGACATCTGAGCATCGGTGATGCAGTAAGAGTTGTCACAGCTGTAAGAGAAGAGATGGAACAATGTCGACTGAACGGTTTCCAAGATGCTGTTGGAAAAGCAAAAGAACTTGCAGAGAATATTGACGTTCCACCGGCTTTCCCTGAACATCGTACGCGACGCTGAACACGACTTCCGGGTGAAAGGTCAGTCGATGAGCCTTTGACAGGGGAGGAAAAGCTTAGAGTGAGCTTTTTCACCCGCTTGACCGACACAGTGATGACTGAGACAGAAGAGCGGTTTTCATATTTGAGTCAGTGCGATCGTCTTTTCCACGTTTTGGAGGACATTAAAAACGTTAACCTGATTGACAACCACAGAGAGGCCTGCGAAGAGCTCGCGGAGTTTGTGGGGGGAATTGATGGTGGAGAACTGGACAGTGAATTTGGATTTTTGTCACGTCTGCTCCCAGCTGATGTAAAAACAACCTCTGAAGTGCTGGATTTTTTAGTTGAGAGAGACATGAAAACGGCATTACCCAACACTACTGCCGCTTGCCAGGTGTTTCTTACAACTCCATTCTCAGTCGCAAGTGCAGCGCGCTCTTTCAGCTAATTGAAATTGATCAAGACATATTTGAGATCAACGATGTCCCAAGAAAGACTGTCTGCGTTGGCTGTGTTGTCCATCGAGAACCGTGTGGCAAGACAGGTGGATTACAATGACACAACTGCAACATTTGCGGCGGTCAAGACACGACGCGTCAAGTTTGAAGGGAAGAAAATGAGGAGGACTTGACAATAGCCCGCTGTGGCATGGTTGCTTGTAATTGTGTCCTGTGGTTGATATTATTTTGAATTGGTTGTTTCTTCTGGTAGCCTGTGCTCACCCCACACACAGCTGTGTGGTGTATGCGTGCGCGTGTAGGCCTAGGCTTTATGGTTGTCACGGTCGTGCGTGTCTGTGGTTGTTTTTTTTGGGGGGGGGGCGGTGAGCGATGGTTGTTCCCCGGCCCAGAATAGCATAGGACCGGCCCTGCATGTAAGGGTTTTGAAAAGATAGACCACCCTCTAGGCTTTGGTTTGTGTGTGTGTGTGTGGGGGGGGGGGGCTTTCGGTTTGGTTGAGTGGGCCAACAAGGATGTGATACCTGATGTTGTCATGTATTGATTGACGTCACAGCACAGTTGTACAGTCTTGCTGGTCAAGACCAGGGTAAATATCTGTCTGGATATCATCGTGGGTCTGTGAACAATATTGTTAACAAAATTTTATATTTTAATCAAATAGATTTTGTTTTTATTGTGTTTTACTAAGATTCTGGCATTCATATACAAGAAGTCCTCTTCCTTATATGTCTCCGTAATTCAAGAATTGTCTGACACTGATAATTATGGTGTACCATTGTGTTCAGTTTGAACTGGTGACATGAGAAATCATCATTTGAACCTACTCTCAGGTTTTGGTCCCTTCTGTTTTTGCATTTTCCCCAGTGTTGGGGAAAATGTGTGTCTGAAGGCAATGATTGATGTATGGCTGTAGGTCCTGTATATGGCCCATGGGAGTGTGTTACAGTACAGCCGTCCACAGCTGGTGCTACTTGACCATCAGCTCAGTCAAATAGACCGCACCTGGGCCTGGGAATAACCCAATATGGGGTCTATTGTTTACCCAGTCACATACCGTCACTAATGACACATTTATGCTGTCCTGTGCGGTCAAGTAGGTTGTCAGCCGTGTAGAAATAGATCAGAAACCAGCACATGATAATAGCGTTGTGGAGAAGCATGCATTTGGCTGCATGTGTGTGTTTGTGGTACTGTGGCGTAGGAAGACTGAAGGGGGGGGGTCAGTCCAGAGGTCATTAAACAGTGTCACGTCAATAAGAGCTGATTTAAATGTGAAAGAGGTTGTGTTGTGCTATGGGGCCAGAGGGTGAAATGGGCTTCATTTGAATATTTCACTCGTTAAGCGTGGAGGGTGCCTGCTCAGGACTGCAGACCTGCAGCTGCATCACACAGAATGACTGGCAGAAGGACAGACAGATGGAAATAGAATGACAAAGAAAGAAAAAGACAGACAGCTGTAAGCCTAGGTGTATTTTACTAGAAAGTGGGGCAGAGAGACGAACAAGGTAAGAGCTCAGCAAGAAGACAGAACAACCGAACATTGAATATAGAGACTGGCAGGCCAAGAGAAGGTCAGACTACTTGACTCCCACATGGGACAGGAGACACAGACAGGCAGAGAAAGAGGACCAGATGGATCTGCAAAAAGATGGACAGACATGGAGACGAAGAAACAGGCAGACATATTGACAGCCCCGAACATAGACAAGCAGACAGACAGAAACAGACCAGTGGAACAGACACACGAAGACACCAAACAAAGAGTGAGACTCAGCTGAACGGAGAGACAGCAGGAGACTTGAGGTCTGCCAGTAGAAGTGATTTGTTCCACAGAGCCTCTCATGCGACTGAGCTCTCCATCCTTTATGTTCTCCCTCTACTGAGCTCTCCATCCTTTATGTTCTCCCTCTACTGAGCTCTGCATCCTTTATGTTCTCCCTCTACTGAGCTCTGCATCCTTTATGTTATCCCTCAACTGAGCTCTGCATCCTTTATGTTCTCCCTCTACTGAGCTCTGCATCCTTTGTTCTCCCTCAACTGAGCTCTCCATCCTTTGTCCTCCCTCTACTGAGCGCTCCGTCTTTTATGTTCTCCCTCTACTGAGCTCTGCATCCTTTAATTTCTCGCTCTACTAAGCTCTCCATCCTTTATGTTCCCCCTCTACTGAGCTCTCCATCCTTTATGTTCTCCCTCTACTGAGCTCTCCATCCTTTATGTTCCCCCTCTACTGAGCTCTCCATCCTTTATGTTCCCCCACTACTGACAGACGCACACAAAGAGACCCCCCCACACACGTGGCTCTGACTGTTAACTCTGTGTGTGTGTGTGTGTGTGTGTGTGTGTGTGTGTGTGTGTGTGTGTGTCTGTGTGTGTCAGAGACAGAGTAATAGTCATAGTGCATGTGTGTATAACTGTAGGAGCAAAAGAACCCGTGTGTGTGTGTGTGTGTGTGTGGACTAGAATTCAGGGGTTCCCAAACTTTTCCATGCCAAGGACCCCTTAATAGCAGTAGCCTCTCGCTGGGCCCCACTATTGCGACATGGCTTAAAAAAAATTACACTGGCAAATATAAAAAAATCAAACATACAGCTTCTTAATATTTCCTTATTTTTATGAATGCAATATTAATTTAATTTACATTTCAAATAATTTCTCAGTTGTATTATATTCAATATTCTTTCTTTTATCAACCAAACATTCATTGTCATTTGTGCTTTACAATATTCATCAACAGTTCTTTCTTTTAGTATTTTTTTCTTATTGTTCTTATTATTTATTGATATATTTAATTTTATTTTTATTATTAGTTTTTTTTAACTGCATTTTTCATTTTCCTCTCCCGGACCCCCTAGCGCCTCCTGTCGGCCCCCCAGGGAGCCTCGGCCCCCACTTTGCAAACCCGGGGGTTAGCTCATGGCCCTGAACAACTGAGCTGCATCATGGCATCAGCAGCTGGTACCACGGGGACACTGTCAGGAGGCAGAAGTGATGAGCGTGTCTGGTCAGTTCCCAGGAAGGGACTAGCAGCTCCCAAAACTGAAACTGGGTTATATGAATGGGTAAAATAAATCCAGTTTCCTGACGTCAGTGTGTAACCTCTATATTCTGGCCACGACTCCAGCAGAAATCACACCCACGCAGACACGTCGGGTTCAGGCGACACATGCCCCGTTTATTATTTTCTGGCAGTGAATCAAGATAACAGCTGGTCAAGTTCGAGATAAGATATGTACAGTACTCCAGCTCCGTCTTCACCACAGTCATGACGGAGAGGGGACTACTCTAGTTACAGTGTATACAGTACTCCAGCTCCGTCTTCACCACAGTCATGACGGAGAGGGGACTACTCTAGTTACAGTATGTACAGTACTCCAGCTCCGTCTTCACCACAGTCATGACGGAGAGCGGACTACTCTAGTTACAGTATGTACAGTACTCCAGCTCCGTCTTCACCACAGTCATGACGGAGAGGGGACTACTCTAGTTACAGTGTGTACGGTACTCCAGCTCCGTCTTCACCACAGTCAAGGGGAAGAGGGGACTACTCTAGTTACAGTACGTACGGTACTCCAGCTCCATCTTCACCACAGTCATGACGGAGAGGGGACTATTCTAGTTACAGTACGTACAGTACTCCAGCTCCGTCTTCACCACAGTCATGACGGAGAGGGGACTACTCTAGTTACAGTATGTACAGTACTCCAGCTCCGTCTTCACCACAGTCATGACGGAGAGGGGAATACTCTAGTTACAGTATGTACAGTACTCCAGCTCCGTCTTCACCACAGTCATGACGGAGATGGGACTACTCTAGTTACAGTATGTACAGTACTCCAGCTCCGTCTTCACCACAGTCATGACGGAGAGGGGACTACTCTAGTTACAGTGTGTACAGTACTCCAGCTCCGATTTCACCACAGTCATGACGAAGAGAGGACTACTATAGTTACAGTGTGTACAGTACTCCAGCTCCGTCTTCACCACAGTCATGACGGAGAGGGGACTACTCTAGTTACAGTGTGTACAGTACTCCAGCTCCGATTTCACCACAGTCATGACGAAGAGAGGACTACTATAGTTACAGTGTGTACAGTACTCCAGCTCCGTCTTCACCACAGTCATGACGGAGAGGGGACTACTCTAGTTACAGTGTGTACAGTACTCCAGCTCCGTCTTCACCACAGTCATGACGGAGAGGGGACTACTCTAGTTACAGTATGTACAGTACTCCAGCTCCGTCTTCACCACAGTCATGACGGAGAGGGGACTACTCTAGTTACAGTATGTACAGTACTCCAGCTCCGTCTTCACGACAGTCATGACGGAGAGGGGACTACTCTAGTTACAGTGTGTACAGTACTCCAGCTCCGTCTTCACGACAGTCATGACGGAGAGGGGACTACTCTAGTTACAGTGTGTACAGTACTCCAGCTCCATCTTTACCACAGTCATGACGGAGAGGGGACTACTCTAGTTAACCAGTATGGTCGTGTAATCTGAATGATACGCATGCACATACTAGCTAACGATCCCACGTCACATGAACCCGTTTTCTCATTACTATAGTACGACAGTTTGATAACTAACATGCTGACATGCAAAGAATAAAATACAAAATTTATTACACGGCAGAAAATACGCAATAAACATCCTTGGCAAGAAAACAGTTGTTCAGGTTCAAGTTACTACATAAATAGTACTCCAGCTCCTGTGCGTGAAAATAAGTTTGTTTGAATGGTCGCGACAGCCATTCGCGCCTCGTTAGCTAGCATTAGCATTAGCAAGCATTTCACATCGTGTCCAACTAGCATCAATATATTCGATAAAAATAAGCAAAATAAACATTACAACTGTCTGATGGCCATGCGGTTTGGTCTACGTACACCCGTAAGACACTTTACCGTTTGGTTGAAGCTTGTAAGCACATGATGACGTCTTATGATGACGTCTCACAGCAAGCGCAGCTCATATTTTGACGTGCCGTCTTCGTCACAATCGTCACGGATAGGGAATGACTGCAGCAAAGACTGCCAACTCGAACCAACCAGAAATAGCCAGGTTATATCAGAAGGGGGCATCATTGTAAGGTAACACAAAGAAATAAGAAATTGTGGGAGTGCAGGAAAGAGGAGACGGAGAGATCGAGTCGAGTCAATCCCGTTTACTCGCCACACAAAACAACACCGATACAACACAATCTCTCCTGGCAACCAGCTAACCGCTAGCTAATGCTAACATGACCCCAGCCCGGAAACTCTCAGCAGTGCTACGTCATCACTCCGAACGTCTGCCTTAAAGGAGCAGCAGCCCCTGGTGAATCTACCCTCAGTTGTGTATCACCACAAAATATCGCGTTAAACGTTATTCCCTTGGGAATATAAATGGAATGTTTTGACGAACTTCATACAACTAAACGCAGGTGCTTTCATTCCTGCTACACCAATGATCCACCCACAAACAGTCAGGATTTGCAGTGAATAACGACATCATGGCCAGAGGAAAGTGGTTATTGGTAAAACAATATGAATTTTGAACGTTTTTCCAAACACACAGGTATAATGAGCCCCATTCTGCTGACAGCACTGCTAAAACATGACATTTAAAGAAAAACCCTACTACCAAGATGAAAGATGAAAGATTAGGCCTTGTCAGGTCCTCTGAGCGCACAAAAGCAACTTCAGAGCCCCTCTTGAGATTCTTTCATTTTTTTAGATTTCCGTTTTGTTTGTTTTTTTATTTTAAAAAATTGTTTCCAGGAAGCTCATCTTTCAAAATATAGTGAAAAGAAAGTCATTTAAAAGCATTATCATCTAGTCGGCTAATAACTTAAATCGTCTTCTGTCTTTATCATACATACAGTTTGTGTGTTGATTTGATGCTATCCAGCAGTTTATGTCTGGAGATGAAGATTTCCAGGATGGAAGACCTCGTTTCAGAGTAAAACTCAACATGAATGTTCTAAATGTGTCCTGTTTGCAGTCTGCAGTAGAACCAAAGCTGCCACTGGATTCAAGTGCATCAACAAACCCTGTTTATAAGAAGTCGCGTTGCACAACACCATACAAATCTCCCCCAGCACACGTGTTAAAATACATGACCAGCTTCCCCAGCTCAGACAAAGGATGTTCTCCAGCATCATGGCTCACCTGGACTCAAATAAACTCCCACGAATTCATATTCATCCTAAAATGGAATTGACACACACTCGTATCTCCTACACACATGTATTCACACATATATAGATACGCACACATCCTCCTCCCCTCCACCCACACCCACACAAAGACCTGACTCAGTTGGTGCTTTATTAAAATGACAGTGCTATTCCATATTCATGAGGTCAGATGTGTAGGACATCAGTAGCGAGATCTACGGACTGACATACACGTGCACACACGCACACACACACATATACATATACAGACACACAAATGTAATTGTCTATTGACTGGTTACCTCTTCATTGCCCCACACGGAAGCACAGTCAGCACTTGTGTGTGTGTGTGTGTGTGTGTGTGTGTGTGTGTGTGTGTGTGTGTGTGTGTGTGTGTGTGTGTGTGTGTGTGTGTAGGGAGGAGTAGTAAATGTGAAGTGCATAATAAATAATGAATTTAGGTGGATTTAGGTCAGATGGCCAACTGGGAGAGAAGGATTGGGAATGGCTTTTGCTTTTTTCTTCTGTGGTTGTGTATGTGTGTTTTGTGGGTCTGTGTGTGCATTAGGGGTAAGTGTCCCTCTCTCCCATTCCCTCCTTCTGCTCCCCACACTTTTCTTCATGCCTTTGCCTAATCTCCCCATCCACATGTCCCATTCTTTTCTCCAGAACAGAATCTATCGTTGAATTAATTTATCGCTCTGTCAGGCACTATCCGTCCACCTCCGCCCCTCCCCCTGTGTTAGGGCCTCTATACAGACCGCCCACCTGCCCCTCCCCCAGGCCTCCCAGTGGACTAGTCCACCTGCCTCGCCCTTAGGCCTCCTAGTGGAGTAGTCCACCTGCCTGTCCCCTGAAGTCCCTCAGGTTCTGTGGGACAGTGACAGAGCCTGGAGAGGCGGGGATGACAAAGATAGGAAATTGGTACAGTATGTCACATTAGTGTTAACATTGAACATTTAGATTCAGTGTTCAACAGAACAGAGCTGCGGCAGCCCTCAGGGCTTGGCCTGGTTCCTAAAAATCCCCAGTACACTGTGTTTAGTTAAACCAGAACTAGTGAAAAAGCATAAAACGTTTACGAAGAAAGAAAACCAGACAAGGCAAAAAATAAACCAAATAAGAGTAAAGATAAAAACAATTTGAATAAATAAAAACTAATATCAAACATTTGTAAAAGCGTTCATAAAAAGAAACGTTTTAAGACGAGATTTAAAAGAAGGTAGAGCCTTGGTTTGTCTTCAGTCAACAGGAAGAGAGTTCCATAGTGTGGGGGGCTCTAACAGCAAAAGCCCGATCACCCTTTGTAACAAACTGAGACCTGGGAATAACCAGCAGGGCTCCATCTGCTGATCTTAATGGTCGAGGGGGGGATATGCCAGGTCATTAAATCAGAAATATATCTAGGAGCAAGATAATTCAAAGCTTTAAAAGTGAGCAATAAAATTTCAAAATCAATTCGAAATATATACGGAATCAGTGTAGGGAGGCAAGCGCAGGAGGGATATGATCATGCCCCTTTCTCCCGTTAATGAGCCGAGTACCAACTGCAGATAGTGGAAGAGCCCTTGCTAATACGAGGATAAAATGCATTACAATAGTCAAGCCGAGAATAGATAAACGCATGTAAAGCTTTTAGCATATCAGCAATTGATAAAAATGACGTAATTTTGGAGATTAGATTGAGCCGGAGAAAGCATGATGGAACACCATGTTTGATTTGATTGTCAAAACTGAGGATAGCATCAAATATTACCCCAAGATTCCTAGCAGCCTGCTTAGGACTACCTGATAGCCACCTAAATTAGTAACAAAAGGGCTGATGAAATTTTTGGGACTGAACAGAATGACCTTAGGCTTATCTTCATTAAATTTGAGAAAATTTTCAGACATCCAGGATTTTATGTCAGAGAGGCAAGTTGTGAGATATAATAGGTTAGATAGATATATTTAATAGGGCGCTAGGATCTGTGGGTTTTAGTGGCATGAATAAATGAGTGTCATCAGCATAAAAATGGGCAAGGGGCAGCATGTATATAGAAAAGAGAAGCGAGCCAGGAATTAAGCCTTGGGGGACACCATCTGAGCCGCAGAAGAAGTAGAGTTACCCAGAACAACATAAAAAGTTCTGTTGGTGAGGTAAGAGCATAATAAACTAAGAGCCGAGCCCTTGACACCAACCCAAGTCTCTAAGTGATGTAAGAAGATACTGTGATCGACTGTGTTAAAGGCACTACTTAAGTCTAAAAGAACTAAAATCGAGCTGTTACCTCTTTCTGCAGTCAGCAGTAGGTCATTGGCGACCTTAACTAGAGTTGTCTCGGTACTATGAAGTGCACTAAAACCAGGCTTGAAACTGTTAAAAACACTTAGTGTTCATAAAAGAAATCAATTGAGAAGAAATTACTCTCTCCAGAACCTTACATGGAAAAGGCAATTCAGAGATTGACCTGTAGTGACTTAGGGACTGGGGATCTAAATTAGGTTTCTTCAGCAATGGTGAACAATGGCAGGCTTAAAACTGTCTGGAAAAGAACCAGAGGCCCGAGATTTATTAAGAAATTGCAGAATAACGGGACTGATAGTGGAAAATACCTCCTTGAGTAGCTTATTGGGAATGATGTTTAAGATGCAGGAGGAGGAGCTCACATGACCGTACTCTCTTGACACTGAAATTGTAATGGGTTGAAACTGGGTAAAAGGGGCAGAATTAACACAGGGAAAGGAATGAAGGCAAGAGCCTGGCTGGATTTGGGACCTGGTATTCTCCACCTTATTTACAAAAGGAGAATTGTTTTGGATAACTCAACATCAGGTTCAAAAAGAGAAGTGGAGGGACCATTAATAACAGAGTCAGTTACCCTGAAGAGAACTTTAGGATTGTGGTTATTTCTTGACATTAGTTCAGAGAAGTACGCTGATCTCGCATCCTTAACTGCCTTCTGGTAAATTAGCATTTGGTTTTTAAGTTGTTAATGTCATAAAAACAGAGGGCTACACATTTCAGGCCATTAATTGGGATGTTCCCCAATAGTGCTCCTTCTAAATTAAGGCTTTATACATTAATGAGAGCAGTCCCTTCCCCCTTGTGAACTCAGAGGCACCGTAAGAGGGTTATGAATATTAAGATTAAACAAAGTCCGGATGAAAACACTTGTGTCTTTCCTGCCTCTATACAGAATCAAACCCGGTCACCGTGAGCAGTGACAAAAGAGGCGACACAAGGCAGTGCTGCTTAACCCCTCCGCTGCACCACTGCTCCGGCCCTGCTTTGCAAGCCAAGCCAGACATTCACCCTTCATTTCTCTCCTGTCTGTCAAATCCTCTCATTCCTTACATGTAGTGAACCCCCACCTCTGGTTATTATCTCTCCCCTGCTTACACTACCCCCACCCCCACCCCACCCCCCACACACACTGTCCTGCTGTTCTGTCTGGCTCGTCTATTTTGTAAATAAGCCTGTCAGGTAACAGCAGTCCCGAAGGCCAGTGGCAGGTGTGTGTGGGAGTATATGTTGTGTATGTGTGTGTGTGTGTGTGTGTGTGTGTGTGTGTGTGTGTGTGTGTGTGTGTGTGTGTGTGTGTGTGTGTGGGAGTATATGTTGTGTGTGTGTGTGTGTGTGCGTGTGTGCGTGTGGTTCAGCAGTCATAACTGACAACAATAGCAGAGAAGATTGTTGGAGATGTAACAGTGGAGACTGAAGTTGAGGCTGTGTGTGTGTGTGTGTGTGTGTGTGTGTGTGTGTGTGTGTGTGTGTGTGTGTGTGTGTGTGTGTGTGTGTGTGTCCTGTGTGTAGACGTTGTGTTGTCTGTGTTAGACACAGAGGTCAGAAAGAATAAAGAAAGAACAAAGAGAAAAAAGATGCTCTGGGGACAAGTTGTGAAATTATTAGATTATAGGAGGGGGTCTGCATTAGCCAGCTGTCACTTTTCACCCCCGACCGTGTGTGTGTGTGTGTGTGTGTGTGTGAAGGGTCTGGCAGAAGAGAGAGAGAGAGAGAGTGTGTGTGTGTGTGTGTGTGTGTGTGTGAAGGGTCTGACAGAAGAGAGAGAGAGAGAGAGAGAGAGAGAGAGAGAGAGAGAGAGAGAGAGAGAGAGAGAGAGAGAGAGAGAGAGAGAGAGAGTGCACACACATGAGATGAGCTCTTAAAAAATATATCAAACATTGGGTCTCTAGTGAGACAGAGAATTTAGAAAACAGTCTAAAAGAAGAAGACAGCGTAAATCGTTTTCCTAACAGAAAATCCTCCCTTTAATCTGACAAGGAAACCCAAGTTTTTAGATTAAATCTTCGCGGAAGAGTTCGCAAACAGCTAGCTGGCTAACTTGTTAGCTGGCTATCCTGCTAGCCAACCGTACAGCAAAACAACCCAACAACTAACGTGGCCTGGTCTAACGTGGCCTGGTCTAACGTGGCCTGGTCTAACGTGACCTGGTCTAACGTGGCCTGGTCTAACGTGACCTGGTCTAACGTGGCCTGGTCTAACGTGGCCTGGTCTAACGTTACCTGGTCTAACGTGACCTGGTCTAGCGTGGCCTGGTCTAACGTGACCTGGTCTAGCGTGGCCTGGTCTAACGTGACCTGGTCTAACGTGACCTGGTCTAACGTGACCTGGTCTTACGTGACCTGGTCCTACGTGACCTGGTCTTACGTGACCTGGTCAAACGTGGCCTGGTCTTACGTGGCCTGGTCTAACGTGGCCTGGTCTAACGTGGCCTGGTCTAACGTGACCTGGTCTTTACGTGACCTGGTCTCACGTGACCTGGTCTCACGTGGCCTGGTCTAACGTGACCTGGTCTATCGTGGCCTGGTCTAACGTTACCTGGTCTAACGTGGCCTGGTCTAATGTTACGGATCCAACCCGAAGAAACACGCCACCTGCCGACGCAGAGGGAAAGTAGGACATGTACAGTTGAATCCGACGTGCATAAAAAACGAAACATAAGAACCACAACGTAGGACCGGAAGTAATCTAATTAGCTAACGTTAGCCAGCAAAACAACAAAATAAACCGTTGGTAGTGGTAAATATTACCGATCGTCATGGAAACCAAGCCAACTGAATCTAGTGTGGTAAATTACCCGGCGGACTGCAAAAGCACGCAGGCTAGGAAGAAACACAAGGAGAAAGTGTTAAATGACAACCCAGACACACTATACGCGGACTTTATCTTTATGCATGGAAAACCAATAACACACAACTTAATCTTCCACACCACACGACTGTCAGCATGGAAAGCTGCCATCTTCCAACACTATAAACACGTATTTAAAGAGGGAATCGGCCGTGGAGGATGGTTCACAGTGTGCACGGATAAAAATGTGGACACCGATAATGCGATACTGACCATCACATACTACACTAAAGGAGCTATACTGCTGCAGGGAAACGAGGGGAGCCTGAACTCTTTTGAAGAGGTTTTCCCTCTGCTTAAGGCAGAGGTAGACAACCACAGAGACAGCGACACGGCTGAGGACCAGCTACCTACAGAGCCCCCACAACACGCAGCAACCCCTCCCCCTCCCCCTTCGGACAATGAGCCCCTACAACACGCAGCAGCCCCTCCCCCTCCCCTTCCCACTCTCTCTCTGCCACTGACAGGCAGCTGAGGGAGAGTCTGGCCCTGCTGGAAATGGACTTTGTCGAGTTTAGGGAGTTCACCCAAGCCAGGTTTTCTGACACCACCACCAGCTCCATCCAGCAGCTCAGGGAGGAGGTGGAACAGCTGAGAACAGAGAACAGACTGACTGTCTTAGAGCTACAAGAGACCATGAAGCAGCTACAGGTGGAAAACCAAAATGTACATTCCCAAGTAGCACAACTAGAGAAGGAGGCGATACTGAAAGAGAGGAACCTCATGAAACAGATGGAGGATCTTAGGACAGAGCTCCAAGAGAACACCAGGGCCAGGGCTTCAGTCTCCCAAAACAATGCCACTAACACCCATACAGACCATCACACCTACCCTGACACTAGAACAACCAACAAACATGATACAGAGACCACTCACACAGACACACAGACACCCCTTACACAAAACACACAACCCCCGCCACCCAACCAATCTCCTCCCACCAAGACAAACAAACAGCGCCCACACGTAGCCCTGCATATGGACTCAAACCAGAAGTTCATGGACCCTCAGAAACTATTCCCCGGATATCACGTGACAGCAAAACGATGCAGCACTACTGGCCATGCACTACAGCTCCTGAACAAGGAATCTCTTGGGAGCCCACAATGCTTCATCATCCACACCAGGGCCAATGACCTGCACTATCTGCGCAGTGACACGGCTGTGGCGGTGCGTAGAGTGGCAGAGAGAGCAAGTGGAGAATTCCCAGAGGCACGGATCGTGGTGTCAACACTCCTGCCACGGCGTGACACCCCACCCCATATAATCCATGGGATCAGCAGACATCAGCAGAGGCTGTGCTGCTCTTCCCAATGTCCACCTGGCTCACCATTCAGGCATCAGCCTCCATGACCTCTACGACAGACTGCACCTTCACAAGGAGAGGGTGCGGATTTTTGCGAGGACCCTAAAAAATGTTGCTTTGGGCCGCAACCCAACCACACCCACTTATCCTCCACCAGTAGGAGACTACAGACCAGAACCCTCCAACATCCCCAGATACCCCCATTCCCCCCCAGAGCACACAATACCTGGACCCTTTCCCCCCCCCCAGCCCCATACTCCATACTCACCTTTGGGCCGAAAGCCCTACACACCCCCACACCTATGTGCTGCTTCCCCAAGGTCCAAGAAACCTGTGCACCCAACCCCTCCAAAAAACAAACAGGCAACAACACTTGACAGAGCCTGTCCCCCACAACACAGGCCACAAAGCTATGCTGCTGCAGTAGCCCAGCCCCCTCCCACACCCACTGCCCCAGCCAAGACCGAGCTGGGAGAGATAAAGGAGATGCTCCACACCCTGTGCTCCAGACTCCTGCATGGCAGCATCTAAGACGACCTCTACATGCCATCAGATCTTAATGGGGTAACCACTTACACGGGGGAATCCTGAGTGTTGATTTGGCTCTGGTTGTGTATAATAATGCCCACAATATCGATAGTGAGGTATTTGGTAAGTGTTATCATGATATTGTATATATGTCTTCTTCCACTGTAACTTAATAATTCTCTGTCTCACAAAAGAGACCCATTGTATATTTTCTTTTCATGCGTTCTTTTTCTGTCTCTTGTTGGAACATCCAGGGTCTCTTCTCATCTTCCTTTGGGATGAAGAGTAGAGACCCTGACTTCTTAAAAAACATCGAAAATGTCGACACAGTCATATTAACTGAAACCTGGTGTCGTGAAGACATAACCACCCACTGTCCCTCAGGTTACAAAGAAATAATTATTCCATCAAATAAACTTAACTCAGTACATCGTGGACGAGACTCCGGAGGTATTTTGATTTGGTACAGAGGATGTTTAACCAACCACATTTCAAAAATTAAAATTGGAACATCCCACTGCTGGCTAAAACTCAGCAATAAAATTGACATATCAAACAAAGATATCTATCTCTGTGCTCTATATTTTCCCCCAACTGAATCCCCATATTATGATGAGGATTTCCTGAGTAACCCCCATGAAGAGGTAAGCCTTTTCCAGGCCCAGGGAAATATGCTGCTGTGCGGAGATTTTAACGTGAGAACAGGTTCAATAAATGATACCATTGACCCTCGGGGTAACAGACATGTGTTTGGTCAACATTCCCTGTACCTCTCACCAACCCTTGTTAAAAGGAGCTCCCTCCACTGTACTGTGAACAAGGCTGGTAAGGAGCTAGTGCACCTCTGTCGCACCTCCGGCCTGTACATGCTTAATGGTAGGATCAGAGGAGACTCTTTGGGAAGGTTCACATGTTGTTCAGGTCTTGGAGCTAGTGTAGTTGACTATGCAATAACTGACATGGACCCCACCTCCTTCGATGCATTCACTGTTAGACAACAAACTCCTCTTTCTGACCATAACCAAATTATGATTTTCTTCAAAACTATTAACCTGACTCAAATGCCTATAGAGGAGCCCAGCAAGCTGTTCAAAATTAATATGACCTACAGATGGGCTGCAGACAGTGCAGAAAAATTTATCAATATCCTGAATTCATCCAAATTACTTAATATGATTACTAACTTCATTAACAAACCGTTTGAAACTAATAAGGACAATACCAACAAAGCTGTCAATGAAATCCATTGTATCTTTCAGACGGCAGCAAACATGGTCCTACCGAGGACAGGCAACAGAAAAATGAAACAATCTAAAAATGAAAAATGGTTTGACAACGATTGTAAAAATATAAGAAAAGAATTGCATAAATTGTCAAACCTGAAACACTACCAACCTCAAGATATGGATATAAGAAAGAAATATAGCGAAACAATAAAACTATATAAACACACATTAAGAATGAAAAAAACAAAGCCATGTAGATAGAACCCTACAGGAAATATAACATTCCCTGAATCAAAACCAATTCTGGGAAATGTGGAATAATTTGAGCTCTACAAAACCACAAGACCTGCCTATCCAAAATGGAGAAATTTGGAAAATCATTTTGAACATATCTATTCGGAAATCCAACAAGAATACTCAAATTCCAATTACAATTTGATCAAACAAAAATTACAGTTGCTCGAATGCACTATAAAAGACAACCAAAACCCACTGGATTTTCCAATAACACAAGAAGAATTAGCACAGAAGCTCAAATCCTTAAAACCCAATAAAGCTTGAGGCCTTGACAGCATCAGAAGCGAGATGCTTAAAAACAGCACAGCTGAGCTGCAAAGGGCAGTACTCAAATTGTTCAACATTGTTTTTTAAGTTCGGGATTTTTTCCTGACATCTGGAGCAAAGGGCTTATAACTCCTATTCATAAAAATGGAGACAAATTGGATCCTAATAATTTCAGAGGCATTTGTGTGAGCAGTAGTCTGGGGAAGGTGTTTAATAGCATTTTGAACAATCGAATTCTAACCCTCCTTAACGAACACAATGTCCTGAGCAAAGGTCAAATTGGCTTCCTCCCAAATCACCGGACTACGGACCATATTTATACCCTACACACCCTCATAAATGAAAATGTGATTCAAACCAAAAATGGAAAAATATTTGCTTGTTTTATTGACTTCAAAAAAGCTTTTACAAAGTGGTGTAGGGGGTAAAGTGTATGACATAATAAAGTCAATGTATTCGGACAACAAATGTGCAGTTAAGATTGGAGACAAACACACTGAGTTCTTCACTCAGAATAGAGGGGTGAGACAGGGCTGTGGGCTTAGCCCGACATTGTTTAATATATATATTAATGAACTGGCGGTGCAGCTGGAACAGTGTGCAGCCCCAGGTCTCCCCCTGTATGACATGGAAGTGAAATTTTTGCTTTATGCAGATGATCTAGTTTTATTGTCACCAACCGCAGCTGGGCTGCAACAACTACTAGACCTGCTTGAGGACTATTGTCAGCAGTGGGCCCTGGCAATAAATCCAAAAAAGACAAAAGTAATGATCGTCCAGAAGAAGCCCAGATGTCAGGAAAATAGATACCAGTTGACTCTAGGTAGCATCACCTTAGAGCATACGATGCAGTATACTTACCTTGGTCTAATTATTACAGCATCAGGGAGTTTCAGTAGGGCAGTGAATAACCTAAAACAAAAAGCTGGCAGAGCTTTATATGCAATTAAAAATAAATTCTTTAACATTGATATACCAATCTCCATCTGGTGCAAACTGTTTGATAGTGTAATTCTGCCCATTGCACTATATGGAAGTGAGGTATGGGGTCCACTCAGTCTTTCCAGCTACACTAGATGGGACAAGCATCCAGCAGAAACCCTACATGCTGAATTCTGTAGAATGATTCTGAAAACACAAAGGAAAACACCAAAGAACGCATGTAGGGCAGAATTAGGCCGGTTTCCATTATTGATAAATGTACAAAAAAGATCTCTAAATTTCTGGATGCACTTAAATACAAGCCCAACAAATACATTGCACTTTAAAGCTCTGAAAACCCAAGAACTGAACCCCGAAAAGAGTCCCCTGAAGCAGCTGGCTCTGAGACTCACTAACCCTGTAACAAATACTAAGACCAACCAACCTCAGACCAGCACTGCATCCCAAACAAAGTTTACGATAAGTCAGCTATAAAACAAAGCAAAAACAATTATCTGAAACATTGGAACGCTGAAATCAAAACTCAAAACAAACTAGAAGTCTATCGGGCCCTAAAAACAAACTATGATTTGGAAGAATACCTCTTAACTGTCAGAGACAGGAAGCAGCGACAGATCCTCACCAAATACAGGCTCAGTGACCACAGTCTAGCCATTGAAAAGGGGAGACACAAAAAGACGTGGTTGCCAAAAGAGCAACGATCATGTGGTCAGTGCATGACAGATGAGGTGGAGACAGAGGTGCACTTCCTCCTTAAATGTGACAGATTTGAAAAACAGCGCCGGGCTTTTGTCAAGGAACTGGAACATGTGATTCCAGAGTAGCAGGAAATGGACGACGCAGGTAAGCTGCGGGTGGTCCTGGGAGGGGGGCCAGCGGCGAGCATTGCAGCAAGATTTATATTATCTTGCCACAACCTGAGAGATAGTGGATGACGGCACCTATTGCTACTATTTTTGTTTAATATCATAATCATTGTTGTTGTTGCTGTTATTATTATAATCATGTTGTTGTTGTTGTTATTATAATCATTGTTGTATTGTGTTGTTGTTGTTTTGCATGCTTTGGCAATATGTACACAAATGTATGTCATGCCAATAAAGCACATATTGAATTGAATTGAATTGAGTGTGTGTGTGTGTGAAGGGCCTGGCACGAGAGAGAGAGAGAGAGAGAGAGAGAGAGAGAGAGAGAGAGAGAGAGAGAGAGAGAGAGAGAGAGAGAGAGAGAGAGAGAGAGAGAGAGAGAGAGAGAGAGAGAGAGAGAGAGAGAGAGAGAGAGAGAGAGAGAGAGAGAGAGAGAGAGAGGGTCTGGCAGAAGAGAGAGAGAGAGAGTGTGTGTGTGTGTGTGTGTGTGTGGGTGTGTGGGTGGGTGTGTGTGAAGACACACCACCTTAAACGTATCCACACTCACAGCCTCTCAAATCAGATTTCACTGTGTTTATAGTTTTTTAAAATTAGCAGCCAATTTAACGAGCAATCAGGTTTTGTCAAAAAAAATCATATAAAAAATGTACCAAGATAATCCGATGTGGCAGGTTGGAGCTGTGGTCATGAGGTCATCGGTACCTGTTGAGGTGGCAACCTAATAACCAGCTGGTGAGGGAAGCCATCAGGCTGAAGAAGGAGGCCTTTTGGGCTCAGTTGGCCCAGGGGTCTGCTGAAGCAGCAGACAGGTACCAGGAAGCCAGAAGGGCTGTGGCTTCGGCAGTCACGGAAGCAAAAACTCGGGTGTGGGAGGAGTTCGGCGGGGCTATGGAGGAGGACTTTCAGTTGGCCTCAAGGAAGTTCTGGCAAACTAACTCAGGAAGGGGTAGCAGGGCTCGACTCAGGCTGTGTTCAGCCAGGGAAGGGAAGGCACCATGTGTGGCTGAGATTCGCCCTGACATGCTGAAGGCTGTGGACATTGTTGGGCTGTCTTGGTTGGCACGCCTCTTCAGTGTCATGTGGAGGTCGGGTACGGTACTTGTGGAGTGGCAGACTGGGATGGTGGTTCCCATATTTAAAAAAGGGGACCGAGGGTGTGTTAAAATTACCGGGGCATCACACTGCTTAGCCTCCCTGGGAAAGTCTACTCTAGGGTGCTCAAAAGGAGGCTCCGACCAATTGTCGAACCTCCATCCTGGCCATGAAACAACAGACCAACTCTTTACCCTTGTGGAAGAGCTGAGCGAGGCATGGGAGTATGATCAGCCAGTCTACATGTATTTTGTGGACTTGGAGAAGGCTTACGACCATGTACCCAGGCACACTCTGGGGGGGTACTGCAGAAGTATGGTGTACTGGGGCAGATGCTACAAGCCAGCCATCCGGTCCTTGTATAACCAAAGTGAGAGCTGTGTCTGCATTCTTGGCACAAAGTCAACCACGTTTTCAGTGGGTGTTGGACTCCACCAAAGTTGTCCTTTGTCTCCGATTCTGTTTGTGATATTAATGGACAGGATCTCAAGGCGCAGCCAAGGTGAGGAGTGTGTCCATTTTGGGAAACTCAGAATTGCATCTCTCCTCTTCACAGAGGATGTGGTTTTGTTGGCTTCATCAGAACACGACCTCCGGCACACACTGGGGCGGTTTGCAGCTGTGTGTGAAATGGCCGGGATGAGGGTCCGCACCTCCAAGTCTGAGGCCATGGTTCTCTACCGGAAAATGGTGGATTGCTCCCTCCAGGTTGGGGTTGAGTTGTTGCCTCAAGTGAAGGAGTTCAAGTATCTCAAGGTCTTGTTCAGGAGTGAGGGTAGGGTGGAGCGGGAGATTGACAGGCGGATTGGTGCAGCATCAGCAGTATTGCAGATGTTGTACTGGGCCGTTGTGGTGAAGAGGGAGCTGAGCCGGAAGGTAAAGCTCTCAATTTACTAATCAATCTTCGTTCCAACCCTCACCTATGGTCATGAGCTTTGGGTAGTGACCGAAAGGGTGAGATCGCAGATACAAGCGGCTGAAATGAGTTTCCTCCGTAGAGTGTCTGGGCTCAGCCTTACAGATAGCGTGAGGAGCTCGGACATCCGGAGGGAGCTTAGAGTAGAGCTGCTGCGTCTTAGTGTCGAAAAGAGCCAGTTGAGTTGGTTGGGGCTTCTGATTAGGATGCCTCCTGGGTGCCTTCCTTTGGAGGTCTTCCGGGCATGTCCAACTGGGAGGAGACCCCAGGGTAGACCCAGAACTCGCGGAGGGACTACATGACCAGTCTAGCCTGTGAACATCTTGGAACCCCCAGGAGGAGCTGGAGGGTGTTGCTGAGGAGAGGGATGTCTGGAGTGCCCTACTTAGCTTGCTGCCACTGCGACGCGACCCGAGAAGCGGCTGATGATGAGATGAGATGAGATGAGATGAGATGAGATGAGATGAGATGAGATGAGATGAGATGAGATGAGATGAGATAGTCATACAGAGCCAAAGTGAAATGTATATCCAAAACGTTAACTTCTCAGACATCAAGACAAACATATTATTTACATGACTGTTTACTACAACATCAGCCCGAGGGGCAAGCCCCCGAGGGGCAAGCCCCTGAGGTCCTTTTAATGCTGAACTAATAGTAAAGCAATGAAAAGCTCTAAAATCGGAGTCAAGAGGTTGTTCTTACACATTAAGTTTGATGCAATGAAGGAACAAAAGGCACAAGGTGTCTCTGTGTTCTACTCCCACTGCTTCACCCCTGCCCTGATGATGTCACAGGGTCAAAGTTCACACCCTAGTCAAGGACAAAAGGGAACACTTTTAATGAATGGAAATGTAATCGGCTGGTGACGTTAGCAGGCGCGCGCGCACACACACACACACACACACACACAGAGTCTGTGTAAGGTCATTAGTAATGGAGATGTTTCCTGCTGATCTGATCCGGTGCCTGTGAGCTCATCCCTCATCTGTCTGAAAGCATCCTGTATCACAGCAGTCTTTGGAATGCCCTTTTAAATTGCATTTACATGTCAAAACCAATTTGTAACACTGCATCAACATACACATACACACCACACACACCATACACACACGCACAAGTACAAACAGAGAGTGTGGTTGAAGGAGAACGGATTTATCTCAGCCATTCCACACAGGCCAGCCTAACGTCTTACCTGGGCAGCATCCATATTTGTCTTGGTGATGGATGTTTGAAGAAATGATGATCTCTTGGTTTTCTTCAGTTTCTCTCTCCCTCTCGCTCTCTCTCTCTCTCTCTCTCTCTCTCTCTCTCTCTCTCTCTCTCTCTCTCTCTCTCTCTCTCTCTCTCTCTGTCTCTCTCTCTCTCTCTCTCACACACACACACACACACACACACACACACACACACACAGACACACACACGCACACACACACACGCATAACTGGGGTTTCTGTAAACACTTTTTCAACCTCGCCTCTCTTTCCTCCCATTACATCTCTTCTTTTTCAGTTCAGTTTGCTTTATTGGCATGACCATAACAAAATACAGTATTGCCAAACTCTGTACAAATAACAAATGTTAACAGACATACGTACAGAAAGAAGACAATAATATATACATATAATACATAAATAAAAATAAGGCAGGTTAAAGCCGAGACCTGATGTAGACCAGCAGCTCATTCTGATTCCCTCGTACGGTGGCAGGCAGAGGTAAACTGGCCTGTGAGAACGCAACTTTCTTTAATTTCCCCAGTATCATTTTTACCTTTTCTTTATCTGATTCAATAAATTGTGGGTGTTTATTGATGAATTTTGGGAAAAACTGTTTCCTGATAAGTTGAAATATTGGGCACTGTGTGAGGAGGTGCTGCTCTGTCTCTGCAGCAGTTCCTCACACTGCTGGCGCCGCCACTCCTCTTTTGGCAGCCATGTTTTCTTCTATCTGCCTGTTTCTATGGCCAGGCTATGAGCCTCAGTCTGTACTGTGTTAACATGTGTCTGTGTCTATGGCCAGGCTATGAGCCTCAGTCTGTACTGTGTTACCATGTGTCTGTGTCTATGGCCAGGCTATGAGCCTCAGTCTGTACTGTGTTACCATGTGTCTGTGTTTCTATGGCCAGGCTATGAGCTTCAGTCTGTACTGTGTTACCATGTGTCTGTGTTTCTATGGCCAGGCTATGAGCCTCAGTCTGTACTGTGTTACCATGTGTCTGTGTTTCTATGGCCAGGCTATGAGCACTCAGTCTGTACTGTGTTAACATGTGTCTGTGTTTCTATGGTCAGGCTATGAGCCTCAGTCTGTACTGTGTTACCATGTGTCTGTGTTTCTATGGCCAGGCTATGAGCCTCAGTCTGTACTGTGTTACCATGTGTCTGTGTTTCTATGGCCAGGCTATGAGCCTCAGTCTGTACTGTGTTACCATGTGTCTGTGTTTAACACCAGTCACTGTGCTCAGGTAGGTTGCCACAGTCTTCTGTCTTTTTAAGGCGAGATATCTTTGCATTTTACTTTGTGTGTGTGATTTTGTGTTCCAAAAGGTGAGGTACTTTTTCTTCTGTTGTGTTATAATTTTGTTGACTCTGATAGTGCTGGTGTCAGACTGGTCCTGAGGCAGAACGCTGCTTGAACTGGAATGAGCGTCAGGACTTTTAGGTGATCTTTGTCTTTGC
This sequence comes from Lampris incognitus, assembly GCF_029633865.1. Classification (NCBI taxonomy): domain Eukaryota; kingdom Metazoa; phylum Chordata; class Actinopteri; order Lampriformes; family Lampridae; genus Lampris; species Lampris incognitus. Next base: position 72,196,577 of record NC_079212.1, read on the forward strand.
TCTTGGCTCTGCAGGTCTTTGTGGTGGTAGGAGTGGGGGTCTCCTCCTTTTAGATGAAGCCAATATTTAATTGATCGTTTTTGGATCTCCAATAATAATGGAAATTGGCCCAGCTCAGTTCTGCAGACATTATTAGTTGTTGTCCTGTGCACCTGCAGGATGCTTTTACAAAATTCAATGTTTGCATTTTCAATTGGGTGTTTTTCCCATCGTTAAAAGTTTCACTTTCATAGATACGAATCGGTTCTATAATTGATTGTAGCAAATTGAGCCAAATTAAAATTGGAATCTGAATGTTAATTTGTCTTATGATTGCATAAAATGCCCTGCGTGCTTTCGCTCTCAGTTCATTGACTGCTGGGTTGAAATTTCCTGTGGAACTCATTTTCAAGCCTAAATAATTATATTCCTGGCAGTTTTCTATTGTATGTGTTCCAATTGTAAAGTGATATTTGTTTCTCTGACATCTGGATCTTTTTTTGAAATATCACTGTTTTGGTCTTTTTGATGTTAATTGTGGCGGCACGGTGGTGCAGTGGTTAGCACAGTCACCTCACAGCAAGAAGGTCCTGGGTTTGAGCTCCGGGGTAGTCCAACCTTGGGGTCATCCCGGGTCGTCCTCTTTGTGGAGGTTGCATGTTCTCCCCGTGTCTGCATGGGTTTCCTCCGGGGGCTCTGGTTTCCTCCCACAGTCCAAAGACATGTAGGTCAGGTGAATTGGCCGTACTAAATTGTCCCTAGGTGTGAATTTGTGTGTGTGTGTGTATGTGTGTGTGTGTGTGTGGGGGGGGGGGGCTGTGATGACCTGGCGGCCTGTCCAGGGTGTCTCCCCGCTTGCCGCCCAATGACTGCTGGGATAGGCTCCAGCATCCCCGCAACCCTGAGAGCAGGATAAGCGGTTTGGATAATGGATGGATGGATGGATGATGTTAATTGCCAGGACCCTGGTCTGACAGTAACATTCAAGTCTGTTCAAACTCTGTTGAAGGCCATCTTTTGTTGGACTCGATAGTATTAAATCATCTGCGTACAGCAGGAATTTGATCTCCGAGTTGTGAAATGTAAGACCAGGTGCTGTGGACTGTTCCAACATGGTGACCAATTAATTAATATAAATGTTGAACAGGGCAGGTGATAAACAGCAGCCTTGTCTCATCCCACGTTCTTGAGAAACAAATTAAGTTCTCTTGTGTCCAATCTTGAAGCTGCACATGTTTTTTGTATACATGGATTTTATTAAGTCATATGTTTTCGCCCCTACGCCACTGTGAAGTAGTTTGTAAAATAAACCAATGTGCCATATTGAATCAAATGCTTATTTGAAGTCAATGAAACATGCAAATATTTTGTTCTTATTTTGATGAACATATTTGTCCACCAGGATGTGTAGGGTGTAGATATGGTTTGATGCGTTATGATTTGGTATGAATCCAATTTGACTTTTGCTCAGGACATTGTGTTTCATAAGAAAGTGTACGAGCCGGGAATTTATAATGTTGCAGAAAACCTTCCCCAGATTACTGTTCACACAAATGCCTCTGTAATGATCAGGGTCAGACTTATCTCCGTTTTTAAAAATCGGCGTAATGAGACCACGATTCCAGATGTCTGGGAAGTAACCTACATTCAAGATCATATTGAGTAATTTAAGTATGGCCAACCTGAATTTTTTTACTTTTGTGTTTAAGCATCTCGTTTAGGATGCCGTCAAGCCCGCTTGCTTTTTTTGTTTTTTTGGCTTTAGCTTGCTTAACCCCCCCCCCCCCCCCCCCCCAGTTTTTGCTCAGTAATCAGGAGGTCCCCGGGAGTCTTTGATGGCCAAGTCTAATTTGTTTAACTTTTCAGTTATATGCAGTGGTTCTGAATCAGAATTGATGAGGATGTTTCTATATAGTTTTTTGAAGTGAGTGATCCAAATGTCTCCGTTTGGTATAACTGGATCATCAGGTTTAGTTTTGTTTAGGTTTTTTCTCACTTAAATTTTGGTTAGGTTTTTTTCAATTTTCCCAGAATCTGTTTGTGTTTATAGACTCCTCGATTATTGTCAGTTGGTTTTGTGTGTGTTGAGCCTTTTTGATCTTGAGTGTACCTTTGTATTGTCTGAGCATGTCATGGTAAAGAAGGCCTATGTTTGCATTGCTTGGGTCTCTGTGTTTTTGGTTGGATATTTCCTAAGTTCCTTTCTTTTTTGTTGGCATTCTATATCAAACCAACTGGTCTCTTTTTGCTTTGGAGGTTTGTGTCTGGATTTCTTCATCTGGGGTTTGTGAGCTGTAGTCAGAAAGATCTGGTTAATTTCTCTAACTGCTTGGTCTATGCCTTCTTTACTGTGAAAATATGTGGTGTTCCAGAACGTTGTCCAAGAGTGTTTGAATTTTTTGGCTTCCGATTGCTTCCTGTAACTCTTGTGCACTGGTTGGGGCCCATCTGTACGTTCTCCTGGCGTTAAACAGATCACAGGAATGTGTGTGAAGTGTTAGCTTCTGTCCTTTTAATTAACACAATAATTTGGCTGTGATCAGACAGAGGGGTTTGTGGTTTAACTATAAATGAACTTTCTCTTTCTCTCTTCTTTCTTTCTCTCTCTCTCTTTCCTCTACAGAGAACAGCCTGGAACAAAACGACTGTAAGCCTGAAAAAGAGAGTGCAGCTTGCCTTTGCAGTGGATATCCCACAGAGCCAAGGCCCTTAAACACCGGAACACACACACACACAAAGTGCCTGTCTCTTCCTCTCACTCTCCTGAGGGTCTTCAGGGTCCCTGGAGTGTGTGTGTTTGTGTGTATTTGTGTGTTTACGTGTGCATGTGTATAAGTTAAGAGGGTGTGTGTGTGTGTGTGTGTGTGTGTGTGTGTGTGTGTGTGTGTGTGTGTGTGTGTGTGTGTGTGTTGATGAGTGTGCGGGTGCCTTGCATTGTATTTGATAGGTCTTTGAGACATGCATGTGGTGCAGCCTCGGAGGACGGGCTATAGGGGGCTGTGCTCCCCGACCCTCCTCCTTCCCCTCTCCTTCGTCTTCTCCACTCTTCCACTCACTCAGGGAGCAATCCAGATCCCCAAAGACTGTGAGTATTGAAAGGGTGAAGAACCTTATATATAATTCTAACCTTACGTATGATCCTAACCTTATATATGATCCTAACCTTATGTATGATCCTAACCTTACGTATGATCCTAACCTTATGTATGATCCTAACCTTACGTATGATCCTAACCTTATATATGATCCTAACCTTATTTATGATCCCAACCTTATGTATGATCCTAACCTTATATGTGATCCTAACCTTACGTATGATCCTAACCTTATATATGATCCTAACCTTATGTATGATCCTAAACTTATTTATGATCCCAACCTTATGTATGATCCTAACCTTACGTATGATCCTAACCTTATGTATGATCCTAACCTTACATATGATCCTAACCTTATATATGATCCTGACCTTATGTATGATCCTAACCTTATTTATGATCCCAACCTTATGTATGATCCTAACCTTACGTATGATCCTAACCTTATGTATGATCCTGACCTTATGTATGATCCTAACCTTATTTATGATCCCAAACTTATAGTATGTGATCCTGACCTTATATACGATACTAACCTTATATGTGATCCTAACCTTATGTATGAGCCTAACCTTATTTATGATTCCAAACTTATAGTATGTCACCCTAACCTTATATATGATACTAACCTTATGTATGATCCTAACCTTATTTATGATCCAAACCTTATAGTATGTGATCCTAACCTTATATATGATACTAACCTTATATGTGATCCTAGTCATATATATGATACTAAACTTATATGTGATCCTAACCTTATATATGATCCTAACCTTATATATGGTACTAACCTTATATGTGATCCTAGCCTTATATATGATACTAACCTTGTATGTGACCCTAACCTTATATATGATACTAACCTTAAATGTGATCCTAGCCTTATATATGATACTAACCTTGTATGTGATCCTAACCTTATATATGATACTAACCTTGTATGTGATCCTAGCCTTATATATGATACTAACCTTGTATGTGATCCTAGCCTTATATATGATACTAACCTTGTATGTGATCCTAGCCTTATATATGATACTAACCTTGTATGTGATCCTAGCCTTATATACTAGAAAAGCGCTATATAAAATGCAACTTGACTGATTTGTAAAGCACACCTTCCAAATAATGGACACACACACAAAAAAATATGTATTTTCATTATTTAATTCAACAAAAGTGGTTTATTTCACAAAAACTGAAAATTTAACATGTGCTAAAGTATGTGAACCCTTGTATTAGTAGCTTGTGGCTCCTCCTTTTGCAGCCATTACTTCAACCAAACGTCTTCTGTAACCACTAACCAGTCTCTCGCATCTGCTTATGGGGCTTTTTGCCCACTCCTCCTTGCAGAACTCAGCCAGTTGAGAGAGGTTGGAGATACATCTGGTATGTGCCAAATTCTTCAGGTCTTGCCACAACATTTCAATTGGATTAAGATCCGGACTTTGACTGGGCCAATCCAGAGTACGAATCCTCTTTCTCTGAAGCCATTCCTTTGTAGTTTTGCTGGAATGCTTTGGGTCATTGTCTTGTTGCATAATCCATTTTCGTCCCACCGTCAACTCCCTGACTGATGGCAGGAGATTCCGGTCAAGAATTTGTTGATATGCCAGAGAATTCATGGTTCCTTGGATAATATGGAGTCCTCCAGGTCCAGAAGCAGAAAAGCAGCCCCAGACCTTCACATTTCCACCACCATGCTTCACTGTTGGGAGGAGGTTCTTTTCTTCATATGCAGTGTTGGCTTTCTCCAAACATGTTGGTTTTGATTGTGACCAAATAAATCTATTTTTGACTCGTCTGTCCAGAGAATGGACTTCCAGAAGGCCTCTGGTTTGTCCAAGTGCTCTCTGGCAAAGTTGAAACGGGCAGCTTTGTTCTTTTTTGAGAGCAGAGGCTTCCTTCTAGCAACCCTCCCATGAATGTCATGGCTATTCAATTTTCGTCTGGTTGTAGATGCATGCACATTTGTCCCAGATGCTACCAGAGAGGTCTGCAACTCTCTAGAGGTGATGTGTGAGTTGGCCTTTACCTGATTTATTATTTTTCTGGTGCTTCTGTGTGATAGTTTTGATGGGCGTCCACTTCTAGGCAGAGTTGCTGTCATGTTGAAGGCCCTCCATTTGTAAATTGTTTGTCTTACAGTGGATGGATGGAGCTGGAATCTTTTGGAGATGGGCTTATAGCCCTCCCCAGACTGATGGGCTGTCACTACCCTCTTCTTCATGTCCTCGGATATCTCCTTTGCTCTCGGCATTGTTGATTTGTATGGGACCACAGTGGTTTGGTTGGTTTCCTCTGTCTTTTAATTAGTGCAGGCCAAACCCTTTCCCAAGGATGTCTCATTTCATTGGTCTGCTTAAATGATTAAGTAAGCACCCAAATGTGTTTCACCTAAGTCTGTTACCTGCTTGACTTAACCAATGCAGCTGGGGGTTCACTTACTTTTTCACATACACTAATTCCATGTTTCATGTAGTTTTGGGGCTACTTAAACAAGTCCCCCTAAACAAGTACATGCAATTGATAAACATATATCTGACATTTCATATATAAAAACTGGTGATGATAAAATAAGAAAATCATGGTAAAACAACAGAAACATCTAAACTGCTCAAGGGGTTCACATACTTTCAAGCAGCACTGTATGACCCTAACCTTATTTGTGATCCTAACCTTATATATGATTGTAACCTGATATATGATCCTAACCTTATATATGACCCCAGCCTTATGTATAATCCTAACCTTATGTATGATACTAACCTTATATGTGATCCCAACTTTATGTATGATCCTAACCTGATATATCCTAACCTTATATATGATACTAACCTTATAAATGATCCCAACCTTATATATGATCCTAACCTTACGTATGATCCTAACCTTATGTATGATCCTAACCTTATGTATGATCCTCACCTGATATATCCTAACCTTATATATGCAAAGGAGTTGAATCAAGTGCAACTGGACTTGGTACATATCCATGAAGACGTTTTGCCTCTCATCCAACAGACTTCCTCAGTTCGTGCCATTCTGACTAGACGAAGCTATATATGATACTTACCTTGTGTATGATCCTAACCTTATATATCCTAACCTTTTTATATGATACTAACCTTATATATGATCATAACCTTATATATCCTAACCTTAAATATGATACTAACCATATATATGATCCTAACATGATATATCCTAACCTTATATGTGATGCTAACCTTATATATGATCCTAACCTTATATATGATACTAACCTTATATATGATACTAACCTTATGTATGATCCAAACCTTATATATGATCCTAACCTTATATGTGATCCTAACCTTATATATGATCCTAACCTTATATGTGATACTAACCTTATATATGATCCTAACCGTATATGTGATCCTAGCCTTATATATGATACTAACCTTGTATGTGACCCTAACCTTATATAGGATCCTAACCTTATATATGATACTAACCTTAAATGTGATCCTAACCTTATATATGATCCTAACCTCATATATGATCCTAACCTTATATTTGATACTAAACATATTGCTATGTTCATTCTTTTAACCTCCATCAGGATACAGACGGGCAAAGGTGTCATTTCAACTCCAACACTCTTTAGACACACACACACACACACACACACACACACACACACACACACACACACACACACACACACACACACACACACACACACACACACACACACACACACACACACACGTGCACAGGCATGTGCACATACAAGCACACAGTGGGCTCAGATAAGGTCACCTTCTTATGTCCAGTCAGAGAGCGTGGACGCCCCATGTCTCTGAGGTAGTCTGAAGATCAGCAGCTGATCTGTAACGATCCAAGTGGAGGACAGACAGGCTGATGGGAAGAGACAAGAATCAGATTTAGTCTGATGATCATGGAGTGATTGCCTCATCAGGGTGTGGCAGAGAGAGAGTGAGCGAGAGAGATAGAGAGAATAAGACAAAGGGGAAAAGAAAGAAGCATTAAAGGCGAAAGGTGAAGAGAGGTATGAAAATAAATTGAGAAAGGAAGCAAAGGAACATTAGAGAAAGGCAAGGAGAGGGAGACTTGAGATTGAGAAAGACTTCAGTTGGACAGAGGGAGAAAAGCATTCAGAAAGACAGATGGGGAAATTGAGGCAAGGGTAGAGAGAGAGCTAGATAGATAGATAGATAGAGAGAGAGAGAGAGAGAGAGAGAGAGAGAGAGAGAGAGAGAGAGAGAGAGAGAGAGAGAGAGAGAGAGAGAGAGAGAGAGAGAGAGAGAGAGAGAATTTGAATTTTTAGAACAAGTCTTTATTTAACAAAAAATTATCAAAAAAAACAGACTTGACATCTTTTTAACAATATAAACAATATTTGTCAAATTACAAATAAACACTTAACATGCATCGTTTAACAATCCCAAAAAAATCATTCAGCAACAACTCAAAATGTAAAAAACAACAACAATAAAACAACAAAAACAAAAAACAAAACAAAACAGGTAAGACCCCTTTTTTTCCCGAACTCTGCAGCAAAAACCAGCTCATCCTCTATGGTTGAACAAAGCACCCTTTGATAACACCACATGGTTGTGAATGTGTCCAGAGCCTTCATTGCTTTGTAAAAATTAAAATCTACCTTATCCTGGCCTTGACCATCCTGCTAAACAACAGTCCAACATCACATTCTACACACGCTTCAATTCTTTTTTTTCCGGCTCACATAAATAGCCATTTTTGCCTGTCCTGCAATGTATTTCAAGAGTTGGCATTTAAATTTTACACCTTGGCTATATTTGAAACCAAAAATAAAATTCTGTTTGTAAAAACTTTCCCCAGATGATCTAAATAAGCGGTGTAGTAGCAGGAACAAGGGTGTAAGCCTCACACATTCTGAAAAGCAATGAAACACTGTTTCCCTCTGGGCACAATAGGGACAGTTGTCATTCACATTAGGGTCTAGCACAGAAACAAAAGCATTGACCGCCACTATGCCATGCAAGACCCTCCATTGCAGATCACCAGCTTTTTTAATCAACGGTGGTTTATATAAAACCTTCCAGATTGGCTTCACATTCTCTCCTAAGCCCAGCTGGGCTGTCCAGGGTGTATCAGTCTGGCCACTCAGTTTTTCTTTGTTCAGGATTTTAACCATCATGCTATACATGGCTGTACCTTTAACTACATTCAGACTCACATTAAGAACATTTCCCCAATCTAAAAACGGCCTCGTGCAATTTTTCAGATAAGGTACAATTTTTAAAACAGGAAATGGATCTTCAAAATCAGGATGAATAAAACCACTACACTATGATGTTAAAAGTTCCCATTCTTTTTCTGTGAGCTGACCGTTCCACTTACATAGCACCTGACTAATGAGGCATGTAGATTTTACTCCCAGGTGATATGCTAATGCAGCAGCATTGTCAAGATTGAGCCCAGCCAGCTCCACCACCAGAGCCAACGTGACGACCTTTGCCTGGCAAGACAGTTTTGACACAATGGGTCTGATGTCGCAGGATGTGTCCATACGCCCACCAGACACCACTGGTTCTTTTAGAAGCCAGCTCAGAGTCATAACAGCCCATTCGCTCCTTCTTAAACATATTCCACACTCTTGTGAGCCCACGATAAAAACCAGGCAATCCGTTGAAGTTTGAGTTCTTAAGATCCATTAAAAACAAAGGCAAGTTTATTCCGAGTTCGCAACGACATTGACATATTACACAGGCTGCTGGTATCCACACTATGTCTCTAGGCCCAGTGAGCAATCTCTAAATGGACTGGAGGCGGAAGGCTGCGCCCCTGCTGGTCAGATGGATCAGTCCTTGACCCCCTTCATCTTTAGGAAGGTACAGCACAATCTGAGGAATCCAGTTCAAGTCGTCCCAGAAAAAGTTCCCCAGCACAGCCTGACTCTCGGGCAGGAGGTTGGTTTGAGGATCAGTGCATGTTAATCGATGCCATAGAGTTGATGACGCCAGGTTGTTGATTACTGACATGTGACCCCTATAGATGACATTTTTGGTAAAAATCCATTTCCATCCACCCTTCTACTTTTTCCAAGGTAAGACGTAACTAAAGACAACAAATCGACTACTAAAGACAGTAAATAACTTAACTAAAGACAACAAATCAACTACTAAAGACATTAAAACATCTACTAATGACAACAAAACACCTAACTAAAGACAACAAACACGTAACTAAAGAAAACAAAACACCTACTAAAGACAATAAAACACCTACTAAAGACAACAAAACGCCTAACTAAAGACAATAAAACACCTACTAAAGACAACAAAACACCTACTAAAGGCATCAAAAGACCTACTAAAGACAATAAAACACCTACAAGAGACAACAAAACGCCTAACTGAAGACAATAAAACACCTACCAAAGACAACAAAACACCTACTAAAGACAAAAAACAACTACTACAGACAACAAAATAACTAACTAAAAACAAATCAACTACTAAAGACAACAAAACACCTAACTAAAGACAACAAATCAACTACTAAAGACAATAAAACACCTACTAAAGACAACAAAACACCTAACTAAAGACAACAAAACACCTACTAAAGACAACAAAACACCTAACTAAAGACACTAAACAAATACTAAGGACAACAAAACACCTACTAGAGGCAATAAAACACCCGATAAAGGCAACAAAACACCTACTAAAGACAACAAAACACCTACTGAAGACAAAAAACAACTACTACAGACAATAAAACACCCAACTAAAGACAACAAACACCTAACTAAAGACAACAAATCAACTGCTAAAGACAATAAAACACCAACTAAAGACAACAAAACGCATAACTAAAGACAATAAAACACCTACTAAAGACAACAAAACACCAACTAAAGACAACAAAACACCTAACTAAAGAAAACAAAACACCTACTAAAGACAATAAAACACTTACTAAAGACTACAAAACGTCAAACTAAAGACAACAAAACAGCTAACTAAAGACAACAAATCAACTACTAAAGACAACAAATCAACTACTAAAGACAACAAAATGCCTAAATAAAAACAACAAATCAACTACTAAAGACAATAAAACACCTACTAAAGACAATAAAACACTTACTAAAGACTACAAAACGTCAAACTAAAGACAACAAAACAGCTAACTAAAGACACCAAAACAAATACTAAGGACAACAAAACACCTACTAAACAAAACACGTAATTAAAGACAACATCAACCACTAAAGACAATATAACCCCTACTAAAGACAACAAAACGCCTAACTAAAGACAACAAAACACATAACTAAAGACAACAAACACCCAACTAAAGACAACAAAACACCTAACTAAAGACAACAAAACACCAAACTAAAAACAACAAAACACCTACTAAAGACAACAAAACAAATACTAAGGACAACAAAACACCTACTAAATACAACAAAACACCTAACTAAAGACAACAAAACACCTACTAAAGACAACAAAACACCTAACTAAAGACACTAAACAAATACTAAGGACAACAAAACACCTACTAGAGGCAATAAAACACCCGATAAAGGCAACAAAACACCTACTAAAGACAACAAAACACCTACTGAAGACAAAAAACAACTACTACAGACAATAAAACACCCAACTAAAGACAACAAACACCTAACTAAAGACAACAAATCAACTGCTAAAGACAATAAAACACCAACTAAAGACAACAAAACGCATAACTAAAGACAATAAAACACCTACTAAAGACAACAAAACACCAACTAAAGACAACAAAACACCTAACTAAACAAAACAAAACACCTACTAAAGACAATAAAACACTTACTAAAGACTACAAAACGTCAAACTAAAGACAACAAAACAGCTAACTAAAGACAACAAATCAACTACTAAAGACAACAAATCAACTACTAAAGACAACAAAATGCCTAAATAAAAACAACAAATCAACTACTAAAGACAATAAAACACCTACTAAAGACAATAAAATACTTACTAAAGACTACAAAACGTCAAACTAAAGACAACAAAACAGCTAACTAAAGACAACAAATCAACTACTAAAGACAACAAATCAACTACTAAAGACAACAAAATGCCTAACTAAAAACAACAAATCAACTACTAAAGACAACAAAACACCTAACTAAAGACGACAAAACACCTACTAAAGACAACAAAACACCTAACTAAAGACACCAAAACAAATACTAAGGACAACAAAACACCTACTAAACAAAACACGTAATTAAAGACAACATCAACCACTAAAGACAATATAACCCCTACTAAAGACAACAAAACGCCTAACTAAAGACAACAAAACACATAACTAAAGACAACAAACACCCAACTAAAGACAACAAAACACCTAACTAAAGACAACAAAACACCAAACTAAAAACAACAAAACACCTACTAAAGACAACAAAACAGCTAACTAAGGACAACAAAACACCTACTAAATACAATAAAACACCTACTAAAGGCATCAAAACACCTACTAAATACAAATAAACACCTACTAAAGACAAAAAACAACTAATACACACAACAAACACCTAACTAAAGACAACAAACACCTAACTAAAGACAACACATCAACTACTAAAGACAATAAAACACCTAACTCAAGACAACAAAACACCTAACTAAAGACAACAAAACACCTAACTAAAGAAAAAAAAACACCTAACTAAAGACAAAAAACACCTACCAAAGACAACAAAACACCTACTAAAGACAACAAAACATCTACTAAAGACAAAAAAACAACTACTACAGACAGTAAAATACCTAACTAAAGACAACAAACACCTAACTAAAGACAACAAATCAACTACTAAAGAAAATAAAACACCTACCAAAGACAACAAAACACCTACTAAAGACAATAAAACACCTACTAAAGGCAACAATACACCTACTAAAGACAACAAAACACCTACTAAACAAAACACGTAACTAAAGATAACATCAACCACTAAAGACAATATAACACCTACTAAAGACAACAAAACGCCTAACTAAAGACAACAAAACACCTAACTAAAGACAACAAACACCCAACTAAAGACAACAAAACGCCTAACTAAAGACAATAAAACACCTACTAAAGACAACAAAACACCTACGAAAGACAACAAAACAACTACTAAAGACAACAAAACACCTAACTAAAGACAATAAAACACCAACTAAAGACAACAAAACGTCTAACTAAAGACAACAAAGCAAATACTAAGGACAACAAAACACCTACTAAAGACAACACGTAACTAAAGACAACATCAACTACTAAAAACAATATAATACCTACTAAAGACAACAAAACGCCTAACTAAAGACAACAAAACACCTAACTAAAGACAACAAACACCCAACTAAAGACAACAAAACACCTACTAAAGACAATAAAACACCTACTAAAGACAACAAAACGCCTAACTAAAGACAATAAAACACCTACTAAAGACAACAAAACACCTACTAAAGACAACAAAACAACTACTAAAGACAACAAAACACCTACTAAAGACAACAAAACACCTACTAAAGACAACAAAACACCTACTAAAGACAAAAAACAACTACTACAGACAATAAAACACCCAACTAAAGACAACAAACACCTAACTAAAGACAACAAATCAACTGCTAAAGACAATAAAACACCAACTAAAGACAACAAAACGCATAACTAAAGACAATAAAACACCTACTAAAGACAACAAAACACCAAATAAAGACAACAAAACACATAACTAAAGAAAACAAAACACCTACTAAAGACAATAAAACACCTACTAAAGACAATAAAACACTTACTAAAGACTACAAAACGTTAAACTAAAGACAACAAAACAGCTAACTAAAGACAACAAATCAACTACTAAAGACAACAAATCAACTACTAAAGACACCAAAATGCCTAACTAAAAACAACAAATCAACTACTAAAGACAACAAAACACCTAACTAAAGACGACAAAACACCTACTAAAGACAACAAAACACCTAACTAAAGACACCAAAACAAATACTAAGGACAACAAAACACCTACTAAACAAAAACACGTAACTAAAGACAACATCAACCACTAAAGACAATATAACACCTACTAAAGACAACAAAACGCCTAACTAAAGACAACAAAACACCTAACTAAAGACAACAAACACCCAACTAAAGACAACAAAACACCTTACTAAAGACAATAAAACACCTTCTAAAGACAACAAAACACCTACTAAAGACAACAAAACACCAACTAAAGACAACAAAACAGCTAACTAAAGACAACAAAACACCTACTAAAGACAATAAAACACTTACTAAAGACTACAAAACGTCAAAACGTCAAACTAAAGACAACAAAACAGCTAACTAAAGACAACAAATCAACTACTAAAGACAACAAATCAACTACTAAAGACAACAAAATGCCTAAATAAAAACAACAAATCAACTACTAAAGACAATAAAACACCTACTAAAGACAATAAAACACTTACTAAAGACTACGAAACGTCAAACTAAAGACAACAAATCAACTACTAAAGACAACAAATCAACTACTAAAGACAACAAAATGCCTAGCTAAAAACAACAAATCAACTACTAAAGACAACAAAACACCTAACTAAAGACGACAAAACACCTACTAAAGACAACAAAACACCTAACTAAAGACACCAAAACAAATACTAAGGACAACAAAACACCTACTAAACAAAACACGTAATTAAAGACAACATCAACCACTAAAGACAATATAACCCCTACTAAAGACAACAAAACGCCTAACTAAAGACAACAAAACACATAACTAAAGACAACAAACACCCAACTAAAGACAACAAAACACCTAACTAAAGACAACAAAACACCTACTAAAGACAACAAAACAACTACTAAAGACAACAAAACACCTACTAAAGACAACAAAACACCTACTAAAGACAACAAAACACCTACTAAAGACAAAAAACAACTACTACAGACAATAAAACACCCAACTAAAGACAACAAACACCTAACTAAAGACAACAAATCAACTGCTAAAGACAATAAAACACCCAACTAAAGACAACAAACACATAACTAAAGACAATAAATCAACTGCTAAAGACAATAAAACACCTACTAAAGACAACAAAACACCAACTAAAGACAACAAAACACATAACTAAAGAAAACAAAACACCTACTAAAGACAATAAAACACTTACTAAAGACTACAAAACGTCAAACTAAAGACAACAAAACAGCTAACTAAAGACAACAAATCAACTACTAAAGACAACAAATCAACTACTAAAGAAAACAAAATGCCTAAATAAAAACAACAAATCAACTACTAAAGACAACAAAACACCTAACTAAAGACAACAAAACACCTACTAAAGACAATAAAACACCTACTAAAGACAATAAAACACTTACTAAAGACTACAAAACGTCAAACTAAAGACAACAAAACAGCTAACTAAAGACAACAAATCAACTACTAAAGACAACAAATCAACTACTAAAGACAACAAAATGCCTAACTAAAAACAACAAATCACCTACTAAAGACAACAAAACACCTAACTAAAGACGACAAAACACCTACTAAAGACAACAAAACACCTAACTAAAGACACCAAAACAAATACTAAGGACAACAAAACACCTACTAAACAAAACACGTAACTAATGACAACATCAACCACTAAAGACAATATAACACCTACTAAAGACAACAAAACGCCTAACTAAAGACAACAAAACACCTAACTAAAGACAACAAACACCCAACTAAAGACAACAAAACACCTTACTAAAGACAATAAAACACCTTCTAAAGACAACAAAACACCTACTTAAGACAACAAAACACCAACTAAAGACAACAAAACAGCTAACTAAAGACAACAAAACACCTACTAAAGACAATAAAACACTTACTAAAGACTACAAAACGTCAAAACGTCAAACTAAAGACAACAAAACAGCTAACTAAAGACAACAAATCAACTACTAAAGACAACAAATCAACTACTAAAGACAACAAAATGCCTAAATAAAAACAACAAATCAACTACTAAAGACAATAAAACACCTACTAAAGACAATAAAACACTTACTAAAGACTACGAAACGTCAAACTAAAGACAACAAAACAGCTAACTAAAGACAACAAATCAACTACTAAAGACAACAAATCAACTACTAAAGACAACAAAATGCCTAACTAAAAACAACAAATCAACTACTAAAGACAACAAAACACCTAACTAAAGACGACAAAACACCTACTAAAGACAACAAAACACCTAACTAAAGACACCAAAACAAATACTAAGGACAACAAAACACCTACTAAACAAAACACGTAATTAAAGACAACATCAACCACTAAAGACAATATAACCCCTACTAAAGACAACAAAACGCCTAACTAAAGACAACAAAACACATAACTAAAGACAACAAACACCCAACTAAAGACAACAAAACACCTAACTAAAGACAACAAAACACCAAACTAAAAACAACAAAACACCTACTAAAGACAACAAAACAAATACTAAGGACAACAAAACACCTACTAAATACAATAAAACACCTACTAAAGGCATCAAAACACCTACTAAATACAAATAAACACCTACTAAAGACAACAAAACACCTACTAAAGACAATAAAACACCTACTAAAGGCAACAATACACCTACTAAAGACAACAAAACACCTACTAAAGACAAAAAACAACTACTACAGACAACAAAACACCTAACTAAAGACAACAAACACATAACTAAAGACAACAAAACAAATACTAAGGACAACAAAACACCTACTAAATACAATAAAACACCTACTAAAGGCAGCAAAACACCTACTAAATACAAATAAACACCTACTAAATACAAAAAACAACTACTACAGACAACAAAACACCTAACTAAAGACAACAAACACCTAACTAAAGACAACACATCAACTACTAAAGACAATAAAACACCTAACTCAAGACAACAAAACGCCTAACTAAAGACAACAAAGCACCTGACTAAAAACAACAAAACACCTACGAAAGACAACAAAACAACTACTAAAGACAACAAAACACCTAAATAAAGACAACAAAACACCAAACTAAAAACAACAAAACACCTACTAAAGACAACAAAACAAATACTAAGGACAACAAAACACCTACTAAATACAATAAAACACCTACTAAAGGCAGCAAAACACCTACTAAATACAAATAAACACCTACTAAATACAAAAAACAACTACTACAGACAACAAAACACCTAACTAAAGACAACAAACACCTAACTAAAGACAACACATCAACTACTAAAGACAATAAAACACCTAACTCAAGACAACAAAACGCCTAACTAAAGACAACAAAACACCTAACTAAAAACAACAAACACCTAACTAAAGAAAAAAAAAACACCTAACTAAAGACAAAAAACACCTACCAAAGACAACAAAACACCTACTAAAGACAACAAAACATCTACTAAAGACAAAAAACAACTACTACAGACAGTAAAATACCTAACTAAAGACAACAAACACCTAACTAAAGACAACAAATCAACTACTAAAGACAATAAAACACCTACCAAAGACAACAAAACACCTACTAAAGACAATAAAACACCTACTAAAGGCAACAATACACCTACTAAAGACAACAAAACACCTACTAAAGACAAAAAACAACTACTACAGACAACAAAACACCTAACTAAAGACAACAAACACCTAACTAACTACAACACATCAACTACTAAAGACAATAAAACACCTAACTCAAGACAACAAAACGCCTAACTAAAGACAACAAAACACCTAACTAAAAACAACAAACACCTAACTAAAGAAAAAAAAACACCTAACTAAAGACAAAAAACACCTACCAAAGACAACAAAACACCTACTAAAGACAACAAAACATCTACTTAAGAAAAAAAACAACTACTACAGACAGTAAAATACCTAACTAAACACAACAAACACCTAACTAAAGACAACAAATCAACTACTAAAGACAATAAAACACCTACCAAAGACAACAAAACACCTACTAAAGACAATAAAACACCTACTAAAGGCAACAATACACCTACTAAAGACAACAAAACACCTAACTAAAAACAACAAACACCTAACTAAAGAAAAAAAAACACCTAACTAAAGACAAAAAACACCTACCAAAGACAACAAAACACCTACTAAAGACAATAAAACACCTACTAAAGACAACAAAACGCCTAACTAAAGACAATAAAACACCTACTAAAGACAACAAAACACCTACTAAAGACAACAAAACAACTACTAAAGACAACAAAACACCTAACTAAAGACAACAAAACACCAAACTAAAAACAACAAAACACCTACTAAAGACAACAAAACACCTACTAAAGACAAAAAACAACTACTACAGACAACAAAACACCTAACTAAAGACAACAAACACAAAACTAAAGACAACAAATCAACTACTAAAGACAATAAAACACCTAACTCTAGTCACCAAATCCATTACTAAAAACAATAAAACACCTACTACATTCAACAAAACACCTAACTAAAGACAACAAAACACTTACTAAAGACAATAAAACACATACTAAAGACAACAAAACGTCTAACTAAAGACAACAAACACCTAACTAAAGACAACAAATCAACTACTAAAGACAATAAAACAACAACTAAAGACAATAAAACACCTACTAAAGACAAAAAACACCTACTAAAGACAAAAAAAACGCCTAACTGAAGACAATAAAACACCTACCAAAGACAAAAAACACCTACTAAAGACAATAAAACACCTACTAAAGACAAAAACAACTACTACAGACAACAAAACACCTAACTAAAGACAACAAATCCATTATTAAAGACAATAAAACACCTAATAAAGTCAACAAACCACCTAACTAAAGACAACAAAACACCTACGAAAGACAAAAAACAACTACTACAGACAACAAAACACCTAACTAAAGACAACAAATCAACTACTAGACAATAAAACACCTAATAAAGACAATAAAATGCCTAACTAAAGACAACAAATAAACTACTAAAGACAACAAAACACCTAACTAAAGAGAACAAATCAACTACTAAAGACAACAAATCAACTACTAAAGACAACAAAATGCCTAACTAAAGACAACAAATCAACTACTAAAGACAACAAAACACCTAACTAAAGAGAACAAATCAACTACTAAAGACAACAAAACACCTACTAATGACAACAAAACAACTACTAAAGACAACAAAACACCTAACTAAAGACAACAAAACACCAAACTAAAAACAACAAAACACCTACTAAAGACAACAAAACAAATACTAACGACAACAAAACACCTACTAAATACAATAAAACACCTACTAAAGGCAGCAAAACACCTACTAAATACAAATAAACACCTACTAAAGACTAAAAACAACTACTACAGACAACAAAACACCTAACTTAAGACAACAAACACCTAACTAAAGACAACACATCAACTACTAAATACAATAAAACACCTAACTCAAGACAACAAAACGCCTAACTAAAGACAACAAAACACCTAACTAAAAACAACAAACACCTAAGTAAAGAAAAAAAAACACCTAACTAAAGACAAAAAACACCTACCAAAGACAACAAAACGCCTACTAAAGACAACAAAACATCTACTAAAGACAAAAAACAACTACTACAGACAGTAAAATACCTAACTAAAGACAACAATCACCTAACTAAAGACAACAAATCAACTACTAAAGAACATAAAACACCTACCAAAGACAACAAAACACCTACTAAAGACAATAAAACACCTACTAAAGGCAACAATACACCTACTAAAGACAACAAACACATAACTAAAGACAACAAATCAACTACTAAAGACAACAAAACACCTAACTAAAGACAACAAACACATAACTAAAGACAACAAATCAACTACTAAAGACAATAAAACACCTAACTCTAGTCAACAAAACGCCTATCTAAAAACAACAAAACACCTAACTAAAAACAACAAACACCTAACTAAAGACAACAAAACACCTAACTAAAGACAACAAATCCATTACTAAAGACAATAAAACACCTACTAAAGACAACAAAACGCCTAACTAAAGACAACAAAACACCTAACTAAAGACAACAAACACCCAACTAAAGACAACAAAACACCTACTAAAGACAATAAAACACCTAGTAAAGACAACAAAACGCCTAACTAAAGACAATAAAACACCTACTAAAGACAACAAAACACCTACTAAAGACAACAAAACAACTACTAAACACAACAAAACACCTAACTAAAGACAACAAAACACCAAACTAAAAACAACAAAACACCTACTAAAGACAACAAAACAAATACTAAGGACAACAAAACACCTACTAAATACAATAAAACACCTACTAAAGGCAGCAAAACACTTACTAAATACAAATAAACACCTACTAAAGACAAAAAACAACTACTACAGACAACAAAACACCTAACTAAAGACAACAAACACCTAACTAAAGACAACACATCAACTACTAAAGACAATAAAACACCTAACTCAAGACAACAAAACGCCTAACTAAAGACAACAAAACACCTAACTAAAAACAACAAACACCTAACTAAAGAAAAAAAAAACACCTAACTAAAGACAAAAAACACCTACCAAAGACAACAAAACACCTACTAAAGACAACAAAACATCTACTAAAGACAAAAAACAACTACTACAGACAGTAAAATACCTAACTAAAGACAACAAACACCTAACTAAAGACAACAAATCAACTACTAAAGACAATAAAACACCTACCAAAGACAACAAAACACCTACTAAAGACAATAAAACACCTACTAAAGGCAACAATACACCTACTAAAGACAACAAAACACCTACTAAAGACAAAAAACAACTACTACAGACAACAAAACACCTAACTAAAGACAACAAACACATAACTAAAGACAACAAATCAACTACTAAAGACAATAAAACACCTAACTCTAGTCAACAAAACGCCTAACTAAAAACAACAAAACACCTAACTAAAAACAACAAACACCTAACTAAAGACAACAAAACACCTAACTAAAGACAACAAATCCATTACTAAAGACAATAAACACCTACTAAAGACAACAAAACGCCTAACTAAAGACAACAAAACACCTAACTAAAGACAACAAACACCCAACTAAAGACAACAAAACACCTACTAAAGACAATAAAACACCTACTAAAGACAACAAAACGCCTAACTAAAGACAATAAAACACCTACTAAAGACAACAAAACACCTACTAAACACAACAAAACACCTAACTAAAGACAACAAACACCCAACTAAAGACAACAAAATACCTACTGAAGACAATAAAACACATACTAAAGACAATAAAACACTTACTAAAGACAATAAAACACATACTAAAGACAACAAAACGTCTAACTAAAGACAACAAAACACCTACTAAAGACAAAGAACAACTACTCCAGACAACAAAACACCTAACTAAAGAAAACAAACCCCTAACTAAAGACAACAAATCAACTACTAAAGACAACAAATCAACTACTAAACACAATAAAACACCTACTAAAGACAACAAAACACCTAACTAAAGACAACAAATCAACTACTAAAGACAACAAATCAACTACTAAAGACAACAAAACACCTAACTAAAGACAACAAATCCATTACTAAAGACAATAAAACACCTAATAAAGTCAACAAACCACCTAACTAAAGACAACAAAACACCTACGAAAGACAAAAAACAACTACTACAGACAACAAAACACCTAACTAAAGACAACAAATCAACTACTAGACAATAAAACACCTACTAAAGACAATAAAACGCCTAACTAAAGACAACAAATCAACTACTAAAGACAACAAAACACCTAACTAAAGAGAACAAATCAACTACTAAAGACAACAAATCAACTACTAAAGACAACAAAATGCCTAACTAAAGACAACAAATCAACTACTAAAGACAACAAAACTCCTAACTAAAGACAACAAATCAACTACTAAAGACAATAAAACACCTGCTAAAGACAACAAAACACCTAACTAAAGACAACAATACTCCTACTAAAGACAAAAAACAACTACTCCAGACTTCAAAACACCTAACTAAAAACAACAAACACCTAACTAAAGACAACAAATCAACTACTAGACAATAAAACACCTACTAAAGACAATAAAACACCTACTAAAGACAACAAAGCGTCTAACTGAAGACAACAAAACGGCTAACTAAAGACAACAAATCAACTACTAAAGACAATAAAACACCTTCTAAAGACAACAAAACGGCTAACTAAATACAAGTCAACTACTAAAGACAAAAAAACACCTACTAAAGACAACAAAACAGCTAACTAAAGACAACAAATCAACTACTAAAGACAAAAAATCAACTACTAAACACAACAAAACACCTACTAAAGACAACAAAACATCTACTAAAGACAGAAAAAAAACTACTACAGACAGTAAAATACCTAACTAAAGACAACAAACACCTAACTAAAGACAACAAATCAACTACTAAAGACAATAAAACACCTACCAAAGACAACAAAACACCTACTAAAGACAATAAAACACCTACTAAAGGCAACAATACACCTACTAAAGACAACAAAACACCTACTAAAGACAAAAAACAACTACTACAGACAACAAAACACCTAACTAAAGACAACAAACACATAACTAAAGACAACAAATCAACTACTAAAGACAATAAAACACCTAACTCTAGTCAACAAAACGCCTAACTAAAAACAACAAAACACCTAACTAAAAACAACAAACACCTAACTAAAGACAACAAAACACCTAACTAAAGACAACAAATCCATTACTAAAGACAATAAACACCTACTAAAGACAACAAAACGCCTAACTAAAGACAACAAAACACCTAACTAAAGACAACAAACACCCAACTAAAGACAACAAAACACCTACTAAAGACAATAAAACACCTACTAAAGACAACAAAACGCCTAACTAAAGACAATAAAACACCTACTAAAGACAACAAAACACCTACTAAAGACAACAAAACAACTACTAAACACAACAAAACACCTAACTAAAGACAACAAACACCCAACTAAAGACAACAAAATACCTACTGAAGACAATAAAACACATACTAAAGACAATAAAACACTTACTAAAGACAATAAAACACATACTAAAGACAACAAAACGTCTAACTAAAGACAACAAAACACCTACTAAAGACAAAGAACAACTACTACAGACAACAAAACACCTAACTAAAGAAAACAAAGACCTAACTAAAGACAACAAATCAACTACTAAAGACAACAAATCAACTACTAAACACAATAAAACACCTACTAAAGACAACAAAACACCTAACTAAAGACAACAAATCAACTACTAAAGACAACAAATCAACTACTAAAGACAACAAAACACCTAACTAAAGACAACAAATCCATTACTAAAGACAATAAAACACCTAATAAAGTCAACAAACCACCTAACTAAAGACAACAAAACACCTACTAAAGACAAAAAACAACTACTACAGACAACAAAACACCTAACTAAAGACAACAAATCAACTACTAGACAATAAAACACCTACTAAAGACAATAAAACGCCTAACTAAAGACAACAAATCAACTACTAAAGACAACAAAACACCTAACTAAAAAGAACAAATCAACTACTAAAGACAACAAATCAACTACTAAAGACAACAAAATGCCTAACTAAAGACAACAAATCAACTACTAAAGACAACAAAACTCCTAACTAAAGACAACAAATCAACTACTAAAGACAATAAAACACCTGCTAAAGACAACAAAACACCTAACTAAAGACAACAATACTCCTACTAAAGACAAAAAACAACTACTCCAGACTTCAAAACACCTAACTAAAAACAACAAACACCTAACTAAAGACAACAAATCAACTACTAGACAATAAAACACCTACTAAAGACAATAAAACACCTACTAAAGACAACAAAGCGTCTAACTGAGGACAACAAAACACCTAACTAAAGACAACAAATCAACTACTAAAGACAATAAAACACCTTCTAAAGACAACAAAACGGCTAACTAAATACAAGTCAACTACTAAAGACAATAAAACACCTACTAAAGACAACAAAACAGCTAACTAAAGACAACAAATCAACTACTAAAGACAAAAAATCAACTACTAAACACAATAAAACACCTACTAAAGACAACAAAACACCTAACTAAAGACAACAAATCAACTACTAAAGTCAACAAAACACCTAACTAAGGACAACAAAACACCTACTAAAGACAATAAAACACATACTAAAGACAACAAAACGTCTAACTAAAGACAACAAAGCACCTACTAAAGACAAAAAAACAACTACTACACACAACAAAACACCTAACTAAAGACTACAAACACCTAACTAAAGACAACAAATCAACTACTAGACAATAAAACACCTACTAAAGACAATAAAACACCTACGAAAGACAACAAAACGTCTAACTAGACAACAAAACACCTAACTAAAGACAACAAACACCTAACTAAAGACAATAAAACACCTACTAAAGACAACAAAACGCCGAACTAAAGACTACAAATCAACTACTAAATACAATAAAACACCTACTAAAGACAACAAAACACCTAACTAAAAACAACAAACACGTAACTAAAGACAATAAAACACCTCCTAAAGACAATAAAACACCTACTAAAGACAAAAAACACCTGCTAAAGACAACAAAACGCCTAACTGAAGACAACAAATCAACTACTAAAGACAACGAAACTCCTAACTAAAGACAACAAATCAACTACTAAAGACAATGAAACACCTGCTAAAGACAACAAAACACTTACTAAAGACAATAAAACACATACTAAAGACAACAAAACGTCTAACTAAAGACAACAAAACACCTACTAAAGACAAAGAACAACTACTACAGACAACAAAACACCTAACTAAAGAAAACAAACACCTAACTAAAGACAACAAATCAACTACTAGACAATAAAACACCTACTAAAGACAATAAAACACCTACGAAAGACAACAAAACGTCTAACTAAAGACAACAAAACACCTAACTAAAGACAATAAAACACCTACTAAAGACAACAAAACGCCGAACTAAAGACTACAAATCAACTACTAAAGACAATAAAACACCTACTAAAGACAACAAAACACCTAACTAAAAACAACAAACACGTAACTAAAGACAATAAAACACCTACTAAAGACAATAAAACACCTACTAAAGACAACAAAACACGTAACTAAAGACAACAAATCAACTACTAAAGACAACAAAATACCTACTGAAGACTATAAAACACATACTAAAGACAATAAAACACCTACTAAAGACAACAAAACGCCTAACTAAAGACAACAAATCAACTACTAAAGACAACAAAACACCTAACTAAAGACACAAATCAACTACTAAAGACAATAAAACACCTACTAAAGACAACAAAACACCTAACTAAAGACAACAAATCAACTACTAAAGACAATAAAACACCTACTAAAGACAACAAAACACCTAACTAAAAACAACAAACACGTAACTAAAGACAATAAAACACCTACTAAAGACAATAAAACACCTACTAAAGACAACAAAACACGTAACTAAAGACAACAAATCAACTACTAAAGACAACAAAATACCTACTGAAGACTATAAAACACATACTAAAGACAATAAAACACCTACTAAAGACAACAAAACGCCTAACTAAAGACAACAAATCAACTACTAAAGACAACAAAACACCTAACTAAAGACAACAAATCAACTACTAAAGACAACAAAACACCTAACTAAAAAGAACAAATCAACTACTAAAGACAACAAATCAACTACTAAAGACAACAAAATGCCTAACTAAAGACAACAAATCAACTACTAAAGACAACAAAACTCCTAACTAAAGACAACAAATCAACTACTAAAGACAATAAAACACCTGCTAAAGACAACAAAACACCTAACTAAAGACAACAATACTCCTACTAAAGACAAAAAACAACTACTCCAGACTTCAAAACACCTAACTAAAAACAACAAACACCTAACTAAAGACAACAAATCAACTACTAGACAATAAAACACCTACTAAAGACAATAAAACACCTACTAAAGACAACAAAGCGTCTAACTGAGGACAACAAAACACCTAACTAAAGACAACAAATCAACTACTAAAGACAATAAAACACCTTCTAAAGACAACAAAACGGCTAACTAAATACAAGTCAACTACTAAAGACAATAAAACACCTACTAAAGACAACAAAACAGCTAACTAAAGACAACAAATCAACTACTAAAGACAAAAAATCAACTACTAAACACAATAAAACACCTACTAAAGACAACAAAACACCTAACTAAAGACAACAAATCAACTACTAAAGTCAACAAAACACCTAACTAAGGACAACAAAACACCTACTAAAGACAATAAAACACATACTAAAGACAACAAAACGTCTAACTAAAGACAACAAAGCACCTACTAAAGACAAAAAAACAACTACTACACACAACAAAACACCTAACTAAAGACTACAAACACCTAACTAAAGACAACAAATCAACTACTAGACAATAAAACACCTACTAAAGACAATAAAACACCTACGAAAGACAACAAAACGTCTAACTAGACAACAAAACACCTAACTAAAGACAACAAACACCTAACTAAAGACAATAAAACACCTACTAAAGACAACAAAACGCCGAACTAAAGACTACAAATCAACTACTAAATACAATAAAACACCTACTAAAGACAACAAAACACCTAACTAAAAACAACAAACACGTAACTAAAGACAATAAAACACCTCCTAAAGACAATAAAACACCTACTAAAGACAAAAAACACCTGCTAAAGACAACAAAACGCCTAACTGAAGACAACAAATCAACTACTAAAGACAACGAAACTCCTAACTAAAGACAACAAATCAACTACTAAAGACAATGAAACACCTGCTAAAGACAACAAAACACTTACTAAAGACAATAAAACACATACTAAAGACAACAAAACGTCTAACTAAAGACAACAAAACACCTACTAAAGACAAAGAACAACTACTACAGACAACAAAACACCTAACTAAAGAAAACAAACACCTAACTAAAGACAACAAATCAACTACTAGACAATAAAACACCTACTAAAGACAATAAAACACCTACGAAAGACAACAAAACGTCTAACTAAAGACAACAAAACACCTAACTAAAGACAATAAAACACCTACTAAAGACAACAAAACACCTAACTAAAGAAAACAAACCCCTAACTAAAGACAACAAATCAACTACTAAAGACAACAAATCAACTACTAAACACAATAAAACACCTACTAAAGACAACAAAACACCTAACTAAAGACAACAAATCAACTACTAAAGACAACAAATCAACTACTAAAGACAACAAAACACCTAACTAAAGACAACAAATCCATTACTAAAGACAATAAAACACCTAATAAAGTCAACAAACCACCTAACTAAAGACAACAAAACACCTACGAAAGACAAAAAACAACTACTACAGACAACAAAACACCTAACTAAAGACAACAAATCAACTACTAGACAATAAAACACCTACTAAAGACAATAAAACGCCTAACTAAAGACAACAAATCAACTACTAAAGACAACAAAACACCTAACTAAAGAGAACAAATCAACTACTAAAGACAACAAATCAACTACTAAAGACAACAAAATGCCTAACTAAAGACAACAAATCAACTACTAAAGACAACAAAACTCCTAACTAAAGACAACAAATCAACTACTAAAGACAATAAAACACCTGCTAAAGACAACAAAACACCTAACTAAAGACAACAATACTCCTACTAAAGACAAAAAACAACTACTCCAGACTTCAAAACACCTAACTAAAAACAACAAACACCTAACTAAAGACAACAAATCAACTACTAGACAATAAAACACCTACTAAAGACAATAAAACACCTACTAAAGACAACAAAGCGTCTAACTGAAGACAACAAAACGGCTAACTAAAGACAACAAATCAACTACTAAAGACAATAAAACACCTTCTAAAGACAACAAAACGGCTAACTAAATACAAGTCAACTACTAAAGACAAAAAAACACCTACTAAAGACAACAAAACAGCTAACTAAAGACAACAAATCAACTACTAAAGACAAAAAATCAACTACTAAACACAACAAAACACCTACTAAAGACAACAAAACATCTACTAAAGACAGAAAAAAAACTACTACAGACAGTAAAATACCTAACTAAAGACAACAAACACCTAACTAAAGACAACAAATCAACTACTAAAGACAATAAAACACCTACCAAAGACAACAAAACACCTACTAAAGACAATAAAACACCTACTAAAGGCAACAATACACCTACTAAAGACAACAAAACACCTACTAAAGACAAAAAACAACTACTACAGACAACAAAACACCTAACTAAAGACAACAAACACATAACTAAAGACAACAAATCAACTACTAAAGACAATAAAACACCTAACTCTAGTCAACAAAACGCCTAACTAAAAACAACAAAACACCTAACTAAAAACAACAAACACCTAACTAAAGACAACAAAACACCTAACTAAAGACAACAAATCCATTACTAAAGACAATAAACACCTACTAAAGACAACAAAACGCCTAACTAAAGACAACAAAACACCTAACTAAAGACAACAAACACCCAACTAAAGACAACAAAACACCTACTAAAGACAATAAAACACCTACTAAAGACAACAAAACGCCTAACTAAAGACAATAAAACACCTACTAAAGACAACAAAACACCTACTAAAGACAACAAAACAACTACTAAACACAACAAAACACCTAACTAAAGACAACAAACACCCAACTAAAGACAACAAAATACCTACTGAAGACAATAAAACACATACTAAAGACAATAAAACACTTACTAAAGACAATAAAACACATACTAAAGACAACAAAACGTCTAACTAAAGACAACAAAACACCTACTAAAGACAAAGAACAACTACTACAGACAACAAAACACCTAACTAAAGAAAACAAAGACCTAACTAAAGACAACAAATCAACTACTAAAGACAACAAATCAACTACTAAACACAATAAAACACCTACTAAAGACAACAAAACACCTAACTAAAGACAACAAATCAACTACTAAAGACAACAAATCAACTACTAAAGACAACAAAACACCTAACTAAAGACAACAAATCCATTACTAAAGACAATAAAACACCTAATAAAGTCAACAAACCACCTAACTAAAGACAACAAAACACCTACTAAAGACAAAAAACAACTACTACAGACAACAAAACACCTAACTAAAGACAACAAATCAACTACTAGACAATAAAACACCTACTAAAGACAATAAAACGCCTAACTAAAGACAACAAATCAACTACTAAAGACAACAAAACACCTAACTAAAAAGAACAAATCAACTACTAAAGACAACAAATCAACTACTAAAGACAACAAAATGCCTAACTAAAGACAACAAATCAACTACTAAAGACAACAAAACTCCTAACTAAAGACAACAAATCAACTACTAAAGACAATAAAACACCTGCTAAAGACAACAAAACACCTAACTAAAGACAACAATACTCCTACTAAAGACAAAAAACAACTACTCCAGACTTCAAAACACCTAACTAAAAACAACAAACACCTAACTAAAGACAACAAATCAACTACTAGACAATAAAACACCTACTAAAGACAATAAAACACCTACTAAAGACAACAAAGCGTCTAACTGAGGACAACAAAACACCTAACTAAAGACAACAAATCAACTACTAAAGACAATAAAACACCTTCTAAAGACAACAAAACGGCTAACTAAATACAAGTCAACTACTAAAGACAATAAAACACCTACTAAAGACAACAAAACAGCTAACTAAAGACAACAAATCAACTACTAAAGACAAAAAATCAACTACTAAACACAATAAAACACCTACTAAAGACAACAAAACACCTAACTAAAGACAACAAATCAACTACTAAAGTCAACAAAACACCTAACTAAGGACAACAAAACACCTACTAAAGACAATAAAACACATACTAAAGACAACAAAACGTCTAACTAAAGACAACAAAGCACCTACTAAAGACAAAAAAACAACTACTACACACAACAAAACACCTAACTAAAGACTACAAACACCTAACTAAAGACAACAAATCAACTACTAGACAATAAAACACCTACTAAAGACAATAAAACACCTACGAAAGACAACAAAACGTCTAACTAGACAACAAAACACCTAACTAAAGACAACAAACACCTAACTAAAGACAATAAAACACCTACTAAAGACAACAAAACGCCGAACTAAAGACTACAAATCAACTACTAAATACAATAAAACACCTACTAAAGACAACAAAACACCTAACTAAAAACAACAAACACGTAACTAAAGACAATAAAACACCTCCTAAAGACAATAAAACACCTACTAAAGACAAAAAACACCTGCTAAAGACAACAAAACGCCTAACTGAAGACAACAAATCAACTACTAAAGACAACGAAACTCCTAACTAAAGACAACAAATCAACTACTAAAGACAATGAAACACCTGCTAAAGACAACAAAACACTTACTAAAGACAATAAAACACATACTAAAGACAACAAAACGTCTAACTAAAGACAACAAAACACCTACTAAAGACAAAGAACAACTACTACAGACAACAAAACACCTAACTAAAGAAAACAAACACCTAACTAAAGACAACAAATCAACTACTAGACAATAAAACACCTACTAAAGACAATAAAACACCTACGAAAGACAACAAAACGTCTAACTAAAGACAACAAAACACCTAACTAAAGACAATAAAACACCTACTAAAGACAACAAAACACCTAACTAAAGAAAACAAACCCCTAACTAAAGACAACAAATCAACTACTAAAGACAACAAATCAACTACTAAACACAATAAAACACCTACTAAAGACAACAAAACACCTAACTAAAGACAACAAATCAACTACTAAAGACAACAAATCAACTACTAAAGACAACAAAACACCTAACTAAAGACAACAAATCCATTACTAAAGACAATAAAACACCTAATAAAGTCAACAAACCACCTAACTAAAGACAACAAAACACCTACGAAAGACAAAAAACAACTACTACAGACAACAAAACACCTAACTAAAGACAACAAATCAACTACTAGACAATAAAACACCTACTAAAGACAATAAAACGCCTAACTAAAGACAACAAATCAACTACTAAAGACAACAAAACACCTAACTAAAAAGAACAAATCAACTACTAAAGACAACAAATCAACTACTAAAGACAACAAAATGCCTAACTAAAGACAACAAATCAACTACTAAAGACAACAAAACTCCTAACTAAAGACAACAAATCAACTACTAAAGACAATAAAACACCTGCTAAAGACAACAAAACACCTAACTAAAGACAACAATACTCCTACTAAAGACAAAAAACAACTACTCCAGACTTCAAAACACCTAACTAAAAACAACAAACACCTAACTAAAGACAACAAATCAACTACTAGACAATAAAACACCTACTAAAGACAATAAAACACCTACTAAAGACAACAAAGCGTCTAACTGAGGACAACAAAACACCTAACTAAAGACAACAAATCAACTACTAAAGACAATAAAACACCTTCTAAAGACAACAAAACGGCTAACTAAATACAAGTCAACTACTAAAGACAATAAAACACCTACTAAAGACAACAAAACAGCTAACTAAAGACAACAAATCAACTACTAAAGACAAAAAATCAACTACTAAACACAATAAAACACCTACTAAAGACAACAAAACACCTAACTAAAGACAACAAATCAACTACTAAAGTCAACAAAACACCTAACTAAGGACAACAAAACACCTACTAAAGACAATAAAACACATACTAAAGACAACAAAACGTCTAACTAAAGACAACAAAGCACCTACTAAAGACAAAAAAACAACTACTACACACAACAAAACACCTAACTAAAGACTACAAACACCTAACTAAAGACAACAAATCAACTACTAGACAATAAAACACCTACTAAAGACAATAAAACACCTACGAAAGACAACAAAACGTCTAACTAGACAACAAAACACCTAACTAAAGACAACAAACACCTAACTAAAGACAATAAAACACCTACTAAAGACAACAAAACGCCGAACTAAAGACTACAAATCAACTACTAAATACAATAAAACACCTACTAAAGACAACAAAACACCTAACTAAAAACAACAAACACGTAACTAAAGACAATAAAACACCTCCTAAAGACAATAAAACACCTACTAAAGACAAAAAACACCTGCTAAAGACAACAAAACGCCTAACTGAAGACAACAAATCAACTACTAAAGACAACGAAACTCCTAACTAAAGACAACAAATCAACTACTAAAGACAATGAAACACCTGCTAAAGACAACAAAACACTTACTAAAGACAATAAAACACATACTAAAGACAACAAAACGTCTAACTAAAGACAACAAAACACCTACTAAAGACAAAGAACAACTACTACAGACAACAAAACACCTAACTAAAGAAAACAAACACCTAACTAAAGACAACAAATCAACTACTAGACAATAAAACACCTACTAAAGACAATAAAACACCTACGAAAGACAACAAAACGTCTAACTAAAGACAACAAAACACCTAACTAAAGACAATAAAACACCTACTAAAGACAACAAAACGCCGAACTAAAGACTACAAATCAACTACTAAAGACAATAAAACACCTACTAAAGACAACAAAACACCTAACTAAAAACAACAAACACGTAACTAAAGACAATAAAACACCTACTAAAGACAATAAAACACCTACTAAAGACAACAAAACACGTAACTAAAGACAACAAATCAACTACTAAAGACAACAAAATACCTACTGAAGACTATAAAACACATACTAAAGACAATAAAACACCTACTAAAGACAACAAAACGCCTAACTAAAGACAACAAATCAACTACTAAAGACAACAAAACACCTAACTAAAGACAACAAATCAACTACTAAAGACAACAAAACACCTAACTAAAAAGAACAAATCAACTACTAAAGACAACAAATCAACTACTAAAGACAACAAAATGCCTAACTAAAGACAACAAATCAACTACTAAAGACAACAAAACTCCTAACTAAAGACAACAAATCAACTACTAAAGACAATAAAACACCTGCTAAAGACAACAAAACACCTAACTAAAGACAACAATACTCCTACTAAAGACAAAAAACAACTACTCCAGACTTCAAAACACCTAACTAAAAACAACAAACACCTAACTAAAGACAACAAATCAACTACTAGACAATAAAACACCTACTAAAGACAATAAAACACCTACTAAAGACAACAAAGCGTCTAACTGAGGACAACAAAACACCTAACTAAAGACAACAAATCAACTACTAAAGACAATAAAACACCTTCTAAAGACAACAAAACGGCTAACTAAATACAAGTCAACTACTAAAGACAATAAAACACCTACTAAAGACAACAAAACAGCTAACTAAAGACAACAAATCAACTACTAAAGACAAAAAATCAACTACTAAACACAATAAAACACCTACTAAAGACAACAAAACACCTAACTAAAGACAACAAATCAACTACTAAAGTCAACAAAACACCTAACTAAGGACAACAAAACACCTACTAAAGACAATAAAACACATACTAAAGACAACAAAACGTCTAACTAAAGACAACAAAGCACCTACTAAAGACAAAAAAACAACTACTACACACAACAAAACACCTAACTAAAGACTACAAACACCTAACTAAAGACAACAAATCAACTACTAGACAATAAAACACCTACTAAAGACAATAAAACACCTACGAAAGACAACAAAACGTCTAACTAGACAACAAAACACCTAACTAAAGACAACAAACACCTAACTAAAGACAATAAAACACCTACTAAAGACAACAAAACGCCGAACTAAAGACTACAAATCAACTACTAAATACAATAAAACACCTACTAAAGACAACAAAACACCTAACTAAAAACAACAAACACGTAACTAAAGACAATAAAACACCTCCTAAAGACAATAAAACACCTACTAAAGACAAAAAACACCTGCTAAAGACAACAAAACGCCTAACTGAAGACAACAAATCAACTACTAAAGACAACGAAACTCCTAACTAAAGACAACAAATCAACTACTAAAGACAATGAAACACCTGCTAAAGACAACAAAACACTTACTAAAGACAATAAAACACATACTAAAGACAACAAAACGTCTAACTAAAGACAACAAAACACCTACTAAAGACAAAGAACAACTACTACAGACAACAAAACACCTAACTAAAGAAAACAAACACCTAACTAAAGACAACAAATCAACTACTAGACAATAAAACACCTACTAAAGACAATAAAACACCTACGAAAGACAACAAAACGTCTAACTAAAGACAACAAAACACCTAACTAAAGACAATAAAACACCTACTAAAGACAACAAAACACCTAACTAAAGAAAACAAACCCCTAACTAAAGACAACAAATCAACTACTAAAGACAACAAATCAACTACTAAACACAATAAAACACCTACTAAAGACAACAAAACACCTAACTAAAGACAACAAATCAACTACTAAAGACAACAAATCAACTACTAAAGACAACAAAACACCTAACTAAAGACAACAAATCCATTACTAAAGACAATAAAACACCTAATAAAGTCAACAAACCACCTAACTAAAGACAACAAAACACCTACGAAAGACAAAAAACAACTACTACAGACAACAAAACACCTAACTAAAGACAACAAATCAACTACTAGACAATAAAACACCTACTAAAGACAATAAAACGCCTAACTAAAGACAACAAATCAACTACTAAAGACAACAAAACACCTAACTAAAGAGAACAAATCAACTACTAAAGACAACAAATCAACTACTAAAGACAACAAAATGCCTAACTAAAGACAACAAATCAACTACTAAAGACAACAAAACTCCTAACTAAAGACAACAAATCAACTACTAAAGACAATAAAACACCTGCTAAAGACAACAAAACACCTAACTAAAGACAACAATACTCCTACTAAAGACAAAAAACAACTACTCCAGACTTCAAAACACCTAACTAAAAACAACAAACACCTAACTAAAGACAACAAATCAACTACTAGACAATAAAACACCTACTAAAGACAATAAAACACCTACTAAAGACAACAAAGCGTCTAACTGAAGACAACAAAACGGCTAACTAAAGACAACAAATCAACTACTAAAGACAATAAAACACCTTCTAAAGACAACAAAACGGCTAACTAAATACAAGTCAACTACTAAAGACAAAAAAACACCTACTAAAGACAACAAAACAGCTAACTAAAGACAACAAATCAACTACTAAAGACAAAAAATCAACTACTAAACACAACAAAACACCTACTAAAGACAACAAAACATCTACTAAAGACAGAAAAAAAACTACTACAGACAGTAAAATACCTAACTAAAGACAACAAACACCTAACTAAAGACAACAAATCAACTACTAAAGACAATAAAACACCTACCAAAGACAACAAAACACCTACTAAAGACAATAAAACACCTACTAAAGGCAACAATACACCTACTAAAGACAACAAAACACCTACTAAAGACAAAAAACAACTACTACAGACAACAAAACACCTAACTAAAGACAACAAACACATAACTAAAGACAACAAATCAACTACTAAAGACAATAAAACACCTAACTCTAGTCAACAAAACGCCTAACTAAAAACAACAAAACACCTAACTAAAAACAACAAACACCTAACTAAAGACAACAAAACACCTAACTAAAGACAACAAATCCATTACTAAAGACAATAAACACCTACTAAAGACAACAAAACGCCTAACTAAAGACAACAAAACACCTAACTAAAGACAACAAACACCCAACTAAAGACAACAAAACACCTACTAAAGACAATAAAACACCTACTAAAGACAACAAAACGCCTAACTAAAGACAATAAAACACCTACTAAAGACAACAAAACACCTACTAAAGACAACAAAACAACTACTAAACACAACAAAACACCTAACTAAAGACAACAAACACCCAACTAAAGACAACAAAATACCTACTGAAGACAATAAAACACATACTAAAGACAATAAAACACTTACTAAAGACAATAAAACACATACTAAAGACAACAAAACGTCTAACTAAAGACAACAAAACACCTACTAAAGACAAAGAACAACTACTACAGACAACAAAACACCTAACTAAAGAAAACAAAGACCTAACTAAAGACAACAAATCAACTACTAAAGACAACAAATCAACTACTAAACACAATAAAACACCTACTAAAGACAACAAAACACCTAACTAAAGACAACAAATCAACTACTAAAGACAACAAATCAACTACTAAAGACAACAAAACACCTAACTAAAGACAACAAATCCATTACTAAAGACAATAAAACACCTAATAAAGTCAACAAACCACCTAACTAAAGACAACAAAACACCTACTAAAGACAAAAAACAACTACTACAGACAACAAAACACCTAACTAAAGACAACAAATCAACTACTAGACAATAAAACACCTACTAAAGACAATAAAACGCCTAACTAAAGACAACAAATCAACTACTAAAGACAACAAAACACCTAACTAAAAAGAACAAATCAACTACTAAAGACAACAAATCAACTACTAAAGACAACAAAATGCCTAACTAAAGACAACAAATCAACTACTAAAGACAACAAAACTCCTAACTAAAGACAACAAATCAACTACTAAAGACAATAAAACACCTGCTAAAGACAACAAAACACCTAACTAAAGACAACAATACTCCTACTAAAGACAAAAAACAACTACTCCAGACTTCAAAACACCTAACTAAAAACAACAAACACCTAACTAAAGACAACAAATCAACTACTAGACAATAAAACACCTACTAAAGACAATAAAACACCTACTAAAGACAACAAAGCGTCTAACTGAGGACAACAAAACACCTAACTAAAGACAACAAATCAACTACTAAAGACAATAAAACACCTTCTAAAGACAACAAAACGGCTAACTAAATACAAGTCAACTACTAAAGACAATAAAACACCTACTAAAGACAACAAAACAGCTAACTAAAGACAACAAATCAACTACTAAAGACAAAAAATCAACTACTAAACACAATAAAACACCTACTAAAGACAACAAAACACCTAACTAAAGACAACAAATCAACTACTAAAGTCAACAAAACACCTAACTAAGGACAACAAAACACCTACTAAAGACAATAAAACACATACTAAAGACAACAAAACGTCTAACTAAAGACAACAAAGCACCTACTAAAGACAAAAAAACAACTACTACACACAACAAAACACCTAACTAAAGACTACAAACACCTAACTAAAGACAACAAATCAACTACTAGACAATAAAACACCTACTAAAGACAATAAAACACCTACGAAAGACAACAAAACGTCTAACTAGACAACAAAACACCTAACTAAAGACAACAAACACCTAACTAAAGACAATAAAACACCTACTAAAGACAACAAAACGCCGAACTAAAGACTACAAATCAACTACTAAATACAATAAAACACCTACTAAAGACAACAAAACACCTAACTAAAAACAACAAACACGTAACTAAAGACAATAAAACACCTCCTAAAGACAATAAAACACCTACTAAAGACAAAAAACACCTGCTAAAGACAACAAAACGCCTAACTGAAGACAACAAATCAACTACTAAAGACAACGAAACTCCTAACTAAAGACAACAAATCAACTACTAAAGACAATGAAACACCTGCTAAAGACAACAAAACACTTACTAAAGACAATAAAACACATACTAAAGACAACAAAACGTCTAACTAAAGACAACAAAACACCTACTAAAGACAAAGAACAACTACTACAGACAACAAAACACCTAACTAAAGAAAACAAACACCTAACTAAAGACAACAAATCAACTACTAGACAATAAAACACCTACTAAAGACAATAAAACACCTACGAAAGACAACAAAACGTCTAACTAAAGACAACAAAACACCTAACTAAAGACAATAAAACACCTACTAAAGACAACAAAACGCCGAACTAAAGACTACAAATCAACTACTAAAGACAATAAAACACCTACTAAAGACAACAAAACACCTAACTAAAAACAACAAACACGTAACTAAAGACAATAAAACACCTACTAAAGACAATAAAACACCTACTAAAGACAACAAAACACGTAACTAAAGACAACAAATCAACTACTAAAGACAACAAAATACCTACTGAAGACTATAAAACACATACTAAAGACAATAAAACACCTACTAAAGACAACAAAACGCCTAACTAAAGACAACAAATCAACTACTAAAGACAACAAAACACCTAACTAAAGACACAAATCAACTACTAAAGACAATAAAACACCTACTAAAGACAACAAAACACCTAACTAAAGACAACAAATCAACTACTAAAGACAATAAAACACCTACTAAAGACAACAAATCAGCTACTAAAGACAACAAATCAACTACTAAAGACAACAAAACACCTACTAAAGACAACAAATCAACTACTAAAGACAACAAATCAACTACTAAAGACAACAAAACACCTAACTAAAGACAACAAATCAACTACTAAAGACAACAAAATACCTACTGAAGACAATAAAACACATACTAAAGACAATAAAACACTTGCTAAAGACAATAAAACACATACTAAAGACAACAAAACGTCTAACTAAAGACAACAAAACACCTACTAAAGACAAAGAACAACTACTACAGACAACAAAACACCTAACTAAAGAAAACAAACACCTAACTAAAGACAACAAATCAACTACTAAAGACAACAAATCAACTACTAAACACAATAAAACACCTACTAAAGACAACAAAACACCTAACTAAAGACAACAAATCAACTACTAAAGACAACAAATCAACTACTAAAGACAACAAAACACCTAACTAAAGACAACAAATCCATTACTAAAGACAATAAAACACCTAATAAAGTCAACAAACTCCATAACTGAAGACAACAAAACACCTACTAAAGACAAAAAACAACTATTACAGACAACAAAACACCTAACTAAAGACACCAAGACACGTAACTAAAGACAACAAATCAACTACTAAAGACAACAAAATACCTACTGAAGACAATAAAACACATACTAAAGACAATAAAACACCTACTAAAGACAACAAAACGTCTAACTAAAGACAACAAACACG
The DNA here is from genome assembly GCF_029633865.1 of Lampris incognitus. Lineage (NCBI taxonomy): Eukaryota > Metazoa > Chordata > Actinopteri > Lampriformes > Lampridae > Lampris > Lampris incognitus. The sequence goes on from NC_079212.1 coordinate 72,235,344, forward strand.
TAACTAAAGACAACAAATCAACTACTAAAGACAATAAAACACATACTAAAGACAACAAAACATCCAACTAAAGACAACAAAAAGCACATGAAAAGGACAAGACAGAGAAAAAAAATCTCTCGAGATTTAGAAACTCGCTCACACCGAAGCAACAGGCTGCTACTCCGTACACTCACTCGCACTTCCACTCGGAGAGAGAGACACACACAGACACACACAGAGACACAGAGAGATAGACAGAGAAGAGAGAGAAAGAGAGAGACCGAGAGCAATAAAGAAGATAGCGATAGAGAGAGAGAGAGAGGGAGGGAAGAGAGTGTGTGAGAGAGAGAGAGAGAGAGAGAGAGAGAGAGAGAGAGAGAGAGAGAGAGAGAGAGAGAGAGAGAGAGAGAGAGAGAGAGAGAGAGAGGGAGGGATGAGAGAGAGGGGAGGGGGAGAGCGATGTTAAGTGGTGTGCAACGTCATTGTGAGTCCAGCAGGGCAGGAGAATCTCAGTCTTTATAGCATCAACATCCTTGTGTATTCAATTGAACATATGAGACACATGTTTGTTGGCCAGCTATGTGTGTCTAAACATTGTGTGTGTATGTGTTTGTGTGTGTGTGTTTGTGTGAGAGTCAAGAGAGACAGTTTACAACACATTTAACCTTCTAACCATATCTCCCCTGTGTGCTCGTTTCCTTGCTTTCTTGTGGACAACCAGATAAAGTCCAGAACAGTAAGTAACTGTTGTATGAGTGTGTGTGTGTGTGCGTGTGTGTGTGCGTGCGTGCGTGTGCGTGCGTGTGTGTGCGTGTGTGTGCGTGTGTGTGCGTGTGTGTGTGTGTGTGTGTGCGTGCATGCATATGTGAATAGCGGTGACCATGAAAAACCTCGCACAAACTTATCCAAATGACTGATTTGTTGTCATCAGTGAGTGAGCGACCAGCGTCCGTCCGCTGTGTTCATCCCTCCTGTCATAACAGACACACATGTAGACACACACATGTAGACACACATGTAGACATACATGTAGAACAGCTGACACGCTGCATGATGTGTTGTAGGCTGCATACATGACACATGGAGGGGACATTAGACAACATACTGACAAACAAAGTGTTGAACATCACACAACAGCATGTGTAACTGAATTCAGGATGCTGTTCTGTGTGTGATTTGACCCGAATCATGATGAAGCCTTAAAACTGTCTGTCTGCACTGCACTGAACTGGCATACCAGCAAGGGTTTTTTTGCGGGTCTGCTGCACCTAATATGTGTAGCACTAATGTGTCTGAATCAAAAAAGCTGCAGGAGTCCCAAACACATTGATCAAGCTGTCCTCAACTCACTGACTCTCTTCTCCTGTTTCTGCCTCAGCCAGAATGTGCTGCTGGTCCATCATATTAGTCTTGAATGTAATGCAGATTTGAGTAAAGTTATTGTTGTTGTTGTTGTTGTTGTTGTTGTTGTTATTATAATACAAACGTCCTTTAACTTCATGCCTTAATACAACATAATAAGCGGGCGGGTCCATTCCTTGGGTCTAGGGTTAGAATGAGGTAGAAGTCTATGTGATTGATAGTGCCTTTCTTAGCATATGAGATGTTCCAAGTAGTGCCATCTTCTGTAGTTCTCGTATTGTGATGTTCTCCGGGATCCATTGGGTGTAGTTCTCCATCCCTTTTTTTACAAGTCCCAGGGCTCCTATCACTACTGGTATTGTTGTAGTTTTTACAAGTCCCAGGGCTTCTATCACTACTGGTATTGTTGTGGTTTTTACAAGTTCCAGGGCTCCTGTCACTACTGGTATTGTTGCGGTTTTTAAAAGTCCCAGGGCTCCTGTCACTACTGGTATTGTTGTGGTTTTTACAAGTCCCAGGGCTTCTATCACTGCTGGTATTGTTGTGGTCTTTACAAGTCCCAGGGCTCCTATCACTGCTGGTATTGTGGTGTGGTTTTCACTCCCCACATTCAACAAATGTGGGGAATGAATTCTTTCAATTTATTATTATTATTATTGTTATTATTATATTGCTGTGAAGCATGTTGTGTTTTTTATTTAGCTCATCAGGCAAAGTAGAAGTCAATCAGTCAATCACTGCCCCCAGCAGGTGGAGAAAACCTGCTGGGAATGCTGAGTCACATATGCCTGTATGAGTCACATATGCCTGTAGAGGTATATGTGACTCAGGTTTTCTCCTGGCAGAATCAGAACCAAATAATATCACATTCTGTTACATCCACGACACAGAACCACATAGTACAAAATTATGTTACATCACTACACAGACCCACATAGTACCACATTCTGTTACATCGCTACACAGACCCACATAGTACCAAATTATATTACATCCACTACACAGAACCACATAGTACCATATTCTGTTACATCACTGCACAGACACACATAGTACCATATTCTGTTACATCCACTACACAGAACCACATGGTACCACATAGTGTTACATCACTACACAGAACCACATAGTACCACATTCTGTTACATCACTACACAGAACCACATAGTGTTACATCACTATACAGACCCACATAGTACCACATAGTGTTACATCCACTACGCAGAACCACAGAGTACCACATTGTGTCTGTGAATGTTCTCATTCATCCAGGTCATGGTTATCCAAAGGAGTTGAATCAAGTGCAACTGGACTTGGTATATATCCGTGAAGACGTTTCGCCTCTCATCCAAGAGGCTTCCTCAGTTCGTGCCTTTCTGACTAGACCAAGCTAGTCTGACTGGCTGGTGATGAGACTCAGTATTTATCCTCTAGGAGTCGTTATCGGAGCTATTGATATGCGTGGTTCTCCTGTGCTCCGATGTCCGGCCGCGCCCGTCGGTATCGGAGCTATTGATATGCGCGGCTCTCCTGTGCTCCGATGTCCGGCCGCGCCCGTCGCCATCGGAGCTATTGATTTGCATTTGTTTAGCAGCGACGGTCGTTGGGGGTGTTGATTTCGACTTCATTGTTCAGTGGTCATGAGAGTCGTTGGAGCCGTTAGTCACCGACTGTTGTTCTTGGAGGCTATGCTTCTTGAGTCTCCTGGGTAGAGATGAAAGGACGGCATTGTAAGTGGGAGATAGGTGGTGTCGCAGACCTCCTCCTCTGTTGAGGGATGGTTTTTCCAGTTTTGCATATATGGCTTCCTTCACCCCTCTTTCAAACCATCTATCTTCTCTGTCCAAAATGTGTACGTTGCTGTCCTCGAAGGAGTGTGTCATCTCCTTTAGGTGTAGATAGACTGTTGAGTCTTGTCCTGAGGAGACCGTGTACCACACACCCGGAAAAGCAATCTGGTGTATGCCATACAATGCAATGAGGATTGCACTGACCTATACATAGGAGAAACCAGACAACCACTACACAAACGGATGGCCCAACACAGAAGACCAAACTCCTCAGGACAAGACTCATCAACCACGCACATCTATAGCTCTGACAACGACTCCTAGAGGATAAATATCTGAGTCTCATCAGAAGCCAGTCAGACTAGCTTGGTCTAGTCAGAAAGGCACGAACTGAGGAAGCCTCTTGGATGAGAGGCGAAACGTCTTCACGGATATATACCAAGTCCAGTTGCACTTGATTCAACTCCTTGGAAGTACCACATTGTGTTACATCACTAAACAGAACCAGGTGGTACCACATTGTGCCACCTCAGTACAGAGTGTGCAGACTGCAGTGGGAGATGCAGGATGCAGCACAGAAGACTGGCAACAGGCCAGCAAAGAAGCTCCATCACATGGCGCATGTGTGGTGGACATAAAACACTGTGTTAAACCTGGTGTAAGCTGTGTTTGTGTGTGTGTGTGTGTGTGTGTGTGTGTGTGTGTGTGTGTGTGTGTGTGTGTGTGTGTGTGTGTGTGTGTGTGTGTGTGTGTGTGTGTGTGTGTGTGTGTGTGTCTGTGTCTGTGTGTCTGTGTCTGTGTGTGTGTGTGTTTCCATGTGTGTGCTTTCAGTGTGGAATCCTCCGGTACTGACGGCTGTACCTACATCTTACACCGCGTTTTCTCGAGATGACATCAACCTGACCTGTGAGGCTACTGGCAGCCCCACACCCACGTACGTACACACACCGTTTGTGTATGTGTGTGTGTGTGTGTGTGTGTTTAACCTTTATTTTCCCACTATACATTCATGTTGACAGAGCCTGCCTCTTTTTATAACTACTGCCTCCATCCATATAAACACACTGTCCATCACCATCACACACACAGTGACACAAACATGACACAGTGAGACACACACGACACAGTGATACAAACACGACACAGTGACACACACACAACAGAGTGATACACACACGGCACATTGAGACACGCATGACACAGTGAGACACAAACAACACAGTGATACACACATGACACAGTGATACACACCGGACACAGTGATGCACACACGACACAGTGATACACACATGACACAGTGAGAAACCCACAACACAGTGATAAACACCGGACACAGTCATACACACATGACACAGTGATACACACACGACACAGTGATACACATACGACACAGTGAGACACACACGACACAGTGATACATGCATGATACAGTGATGCACACATGACACAGTGAAACCCACACGACACAGTGAGAAACATACGACACAGTGAGACACACATGACACAGTGAAACCCACACGACACAGTGAGAAACATACGACACAGTGAGACACACATGACACAGTGAAACCCACACGACACAGTGAGAAACATACGACACAGTGAGACACACATGACACAGTGAAACCCACACGACACAGTGAGACACATATGACACAGTGAGACACACATGCCACAGTGAGACACACAAGAAACAGTGAGAAACCCACAACACAGTGATACACACAGGACACAGTGAAACCCACATGACACAGTGATACATGTATGATACAGTGATGCACAGATGAGACAGTGAGACACATATGACACAGTGAGCCACCCACAACACAGTGAGACACACATGAAACAGTGAGATACACACGACACAGTGAGACACACACGACACAGTGAGACACACATGACACCGTGAGACACACACGACACAGTGAGACACACATGACACAGTGATACACACACGACACAGTGAGACACACACGACACTTTGAGACACACATGACACAGTGAAACCCACATGACACAGTGATGCACACATGACACAGTGAGACACATATGACAAATTGAGATACACATGACACCGTGAGACACACACGACACAGTGAGACACACACGACACAGTGATACACACACGACACAGTGAGACACACACGACACATTGAGACACACACGACACAGTGAGATACACATGACACCGTGAGACACACACGACACAGTGAGACACACACGACACAGTGATACACACACGACACAGTGAGACACACACGACACATTGAGACACACATGACACAGTGAAACCCACATGACACAGTGATGCACACATGACACAGTGAGAAACATATGACAAATTGAGATACACATGACATAGTGAGACACACACGACACAGTGAGACACACATGACACAGGGAGACACACACGACAGAGTGATACACACACGACACAGTGAGACACACATGACACAGTGAGATACACATGACACCGTGAGACACACACGACACAGTGAGATACACATGACACCGTGAGACACACACGACACAGTGAGACACACACGACACAGTGATACACACACAACACAGTGAGACACACACGACACTTTGAGACACACAGGACACAGTGAAACCCACATGACACAGTGATACATGTATGATACAGTGATGCACAGATGAGACAGTGAGACACATATGACACAGTGAGACACACATGAAACAGTGAGATACACACGACACAGTGAGACACACACGACACAGTGACACACACATGACACCGTGAGACACACACGACACAGTGAGACACACACGACACAGTGATACACACACGACACAGTGAGACACACACGACACTTTGAGACACACATGACACAGTGAAACCCACATGACACAGTGATGCACACATGACACAGTGAGACACATATGACAAATTGAGATACACATGACACCGTGAGACACACACGACACAGTGAGACACACACGACACAGTGATACACACACGACACAGTGAGACACACACGACACATTGAGACACACACGACACAGTGAGACACATACGACACAGTGAGATACACACTACACCGTGAGACACACACGACACAGTGAGACACACACGACACAGTGAGACACACACGACACATTGAGACACACATGACACAGTGAAACCCAAATGACACAGTGATGCACACATGACACAGTGAGACACATATGACAAATTGAGATACACATGACACCGTGAGACACACACGACACAGTGAGACACACACGACACAGTGATACACACACGACACAGTGAGACACACACGACACTTTGAGACACACATGACACAGTGAAACCCACATGACACAGAGATGCACACATGACACAGTGAGACACATATGACAAATTGAGATACACATGACACCGTGAGACACACACGACACAGTGAGACACACACGACACAGTGATACACACACGACACAGTGAGACACACACGACACATTGAGACACACACGACACAGTGAGATACACATGACACCGTGAGACACACACGACACAGTGAGACACACACGACACAGTGATACACACACGACACAGTGAGACACACACGACACATTGAGACACACACGACACAGTGAGACACACATGACACAGTGAGATACACATGAAACCGTGAGACACACACGACACAGTGAGATACACATGACACCGTGAGACACACACGACACAGTGAGACACACACGACACAGTGATACACACACGACACAGTGAGACACACACGACACTTTGAGACACACATGACACAGTGAAACCAACATGACACTTTGAGACAAACAGGACACAGTGAAACCCACATGACACAGTGATACATGTAATGATACAGTGATGCACAGATGAGACAGTGAGACACATATGACACAGTGAGACACCCACAACACAGTGAGACACACATGAAACAGTGAGATACACACGACACAGTGAGACACACATGACACAGTGAGACACACATGACATTGTGAGACACACACGACACAGTGAGACACACACGACACAGTGATACACACACGACACAGTGAGACACACATGACACTTTGGGACACACATGACACAGTGAAACCCACATGACACAGTGATGCACACATGACACAGTGAGACACATATGACAAATTGAGATACACATGACACCGTGAGACACACACGACACAGTGAGACACACACGACACAGTGATACACACACGACACAGTGAGACACACACGACACATTGAGACACACACGACACAGTGAGATACACACTACACCGTGAGACACACACGACACAGTGAGACACACACGACACAGTGAGACACACACGACACATTGAGACACACATGACACAGTGAAACCCAAATGACACAGTGATGCACACATGACACAGTGAGACACATATGACAAATTGAGATACACATGACACAGTGAGACACACACGACACAGTGAGAGACACATGACACAGGGAGACACACACGACAGAGTGATACACACACGACACAGTGAGACACACATGACACAGTGAGATACACATGACACCGTGAGACACACACGACACAGTGAGATACACATGACACCGTGAGACACACACGACACAGTGAGACACACACGACACAGTGATACACACACGACACAGTGAGACACACACGACACTTTGAGACACACATGACACAGTGAAACCAACATGACACTTTGAGACAAACAGGACACAGTGAAACCCACATGACACAGTGATACATGTAATGATACAGTGATGCACAGATGAGACAGTGAGACACATATGACACAGTGAGACACCCACAACACAGTGAGACACACATGAAACAGTGAGATACACACGACACAGTGAGACACACACGACACAGTGATACACACACGACACAGTGAGACACACATGACACTTTGGGACACACATGACACAGTGAAACCCACATGACACAGTGATGCACACATGACACAGTGAGACACATATGACAAATTGAGATACACATGACACCGTGAGACACACACGACACAGTGAGACACACACGACACAGTGATACACACACGACACAGTGAGACACACACGACACATTGAGACACACACGACACAGTGAGATACACACTACACCGTGAGACACACACGACACAGTGAGACACACACGACACAGTGAGACACACACGACACATTGAGACACACATGACACAGTGAAACCCAAATGACACAGTGATGCACACATGACACAGTGAGACACATATGACAAATTGAGATACACATGACACAGTGAGACACACACGACACAGTGAGAGACACATGACACAGGGAGACACACACGACAGAGTGATACACACACGACACAGTGAGACACACATGACACAGTGAGATACACATGACACCGTGAGACACACACGACACAGTGAGATACACATGACACCGTGAGACACACACGACACAGTGAGACACACACGACACAGTGATACACACACGACACAGTGAGACACACGCGACACTTTGAGACACACATGACACAGTGAAACCCACATGACACAGAGATGCACACATGACACAGTGAGACACATATGACAAATTGAGATACACATGACACAGTGAGACACACACGACACAGTGAGACACACACGACACAGTGATACACACACGACACAGTGATACACACATGACACAGGGAGACACACACGACAGAGTGATACACACACGACACAGTGAGACACACATGACACAGTGAGATACACATGACACCGTGAGACACACACGACACAGTGAGACACACACGACACAGTGAGACACACACAGCACCATGAGATACACACAACACCGTGGGATACACATGACACAGTGAGACACACATGACACAATGAGAGACACACAACACAGTGAGACACACACGACACAGTGAGACACAGTGATACAAACACAACACAGTGAGACACACACAGCACAGTGATACACACACGACACAGTGAGACACACATGACACAGGGAGACACACACGACAGAGTGATACACACACGACACAGTGAGACACACACGACACAGTGAGACACACATGACACAGTGAGATACACATGACACCGTGAGACACACATGACACAGTGAGACACACACGACACAGTGATAAACACACGACACAGTGAGACACACACGACACATTGAGACACACATGACACAGTGTAACCCATATGACACAGTGATGCACACATGACACAGTGAGACACATATGACAAATTGAGATACACATGACACAGTGAGACACACACGACACAGTGAGACACACATGACACAGGGAGACACACACGACAGAGTGATACACACACGACACAGTGAGACACACACGACACAGTGAGACACACATGACACAGTGAGACACACGACACAGTGAGACACACACGACAGAGCGATACACACACGACACAGTGAGACACACACGACACAGTGAGACACACATGACACAGTGAGACACACGACACAGTGAGACACACACTGCAGAGTGATACAAACACGACACAGTGAGACACACAACATGGTGAGACACACATGACACAGTGAGACACACACGACACAGTGAGACACACATGACACAGTGAGACACACACGGCAGAGTGATACACACACGACACAGTGAGAAACACACGACACAGTGAGACACAGATGACACAGTGAGACACACATGACAGAGTGATACAAACATGACACAGTGAGACACACAACACAGTGATGCACACATGACAAATTGAGATACACATGACACAGTGAGACACACACGACACAGTGAGACACACATGACACAGGGAGACACACACGACAGAGTGATACACACACGACACAGTGAGACACACACGACACAGTGAGACACACACAACACCATGAGATACACACAACACCGTGGGATACACATGACACAGTGAGACACACATGACACAATGAGAGACACACAACACAGTGAGACACACACGACACAGTGAGACACACATGACACAGTGATACATGCATGATACAGTGATGCACACATGACACAGTGAAACCCACACGACACATTGAGACACATACGACTCAGTGAGACACACATGACACAGTGAAACCCACACGACACAGTGAGACACACAGGACACCGTGAGACACACATGACACAGTGATACATGTATGATACAGTGATGCACAGATGAGACAGTGAGACACATATGACACAGTGAGACTCCCACAACACAGTGATGCACACATGACACAGTGAGACACACACGACACAGTGAGACACACACGACACATTGAGACACACATGACACAGTGAGATACACATGACACCGTGAGACACACATGACACAGTGAGACACACACGGCACAGTGATAAACACACGACACAGTGAGACACACACGACACCGTGATACACACACGACATTGTGAGACACACACGACACAGTGAGAAACACATGACACAGTGAGACACACATGACACAGTGAGACACACACGACACAGTAAGACACACATAACACAGTGAGACAAAGATGACACTGTGAGACACATATGACACACTGATTCAAACATGACACAGTGATACACACATGACACAGTGAGACACACATGGCACACTGATTCACACATGACACAGTGAGACACACATGACACGGTGAGACACACACGACACCGTGAAACACACATGACACAGTGATATACACACGACACAGTGAGACACACACAACACCGTGATACACACACGACATTGTGAGACACACACGACACAGTGATACACACACGACACAGTGAGACACACACGACACATTGAGACACACATAACACAGTGAGACACACATAACACAGTGATACATGCATGACACAGTGATGCACACATGACACAGTGAGACACATATGACAAATTGAGATACACATGACACACTGAGACACACATGACACAGTGATACACACACGACACAGTGATACACACACGACACAGTGATACACACATAACACAGTGAGACACACACGACACAAATTCACTTCAAACTAAACAAAACTGAAAATAAAGAAAAAGAACACACACGAGAAACAAAGGGGTTCGCATGTGTGTGTGTGCCTGTGTTTGCGTGTGCGTGCGTGTGCTTGCGTGTGTGTATGCGTGTAGTTGTACACAGTACACAAATAAGTGTATGGATGAGGAGAAAAGACAAAGAGAAACGTGTCTCTGGTAGCTAGGCAAAGTCCTCTTATTGCCCTGTCTGTTATCCTCTTCCTGTCCATTTCTCTCTACCCTCTCCATTTCTATTTCTTGCTGTCTTCCCCTACTCTCTCTCTCTGTCTCTGTCTCTCTTACCTTCTGTCCTTCACTTTCTCTCTCCATCTCCGACTCCCTACTTCTCTGTCGCTCCTCCCCCTCTCTCTTCCTCCGCCCTCTGTAGTTTCAGATGGGTGAAGGACAACAGGAAGTTCGGCGTGGAGCGTGTAGCCTACGGGACGCTGCGTGCGGAGGGGACGGAGTCGTTCAGCTCTTATCAGGGTCGCTACCGTTGCTACGCGTCCAACAGATTAGGGACCGCCGTGACGCAAACCGTACAGCTCATCACCGAGCGTGAGTCACTCACATGCACAAGCATACACACACGCACACACACACGCACACACACACGCTCACCCGCGCACGCACGCACGCACGCACACGCACATGCACAGGCACACACACACACGCTCACCCACACACACACACGCACGGGCACACACACACACACGCTCACACACACACGCTCACCCACACACACGCACACACCCACACACGCGCGCGCGCTCACACGCGCGGCACACACTCACACGCGCGCGCGCACAAACACACGCACATATACACACGCGCGCTCACCCGCGCGCACACAGACACGCACGCACGCGCACACAGACACGCGCGCGCACACACAGACACAGACACACACACACGCTCACCCGCGCACACACAGACGCTCACACACACACGGCACACACTCACACACGCACGCACGCACGCACACACACTCACTCACACACATGCACGGGCACACACACACACACACGTACCCACACACACACACACACACACACGGACACACATGGACACACTTCAGTGGCTCAGTCAGGTTGGCTGGGGCCAGTGGTCCTCCTGCCCTCTCTTTCGTGTTGCCTTGGTGATTGTTGCCTGGAGACAGGCGGTGATGACGCTGAGTCCTGGGGTGCGTTGGGTTGTAGCGGGCTGTTAAAGAGAGAAGTGAGCCTGCCTCCATCGCGTGTCACCTCCTGCTCTCCTCTGAAGTCATGGTTCTCCTCGACTCCACTTCGCCTGTGGTAACGTTACACAACTGAATAAAGATTTTGTTATTTTATTTTGTTTTACGTTATTCTAATGTTTTTTAATCTGCTGAGTCCTGTAGTGACACGTGGCAGTTGCTGAGGGTGTTTGAGCAACAGCTGATCAGAGTCAACAGCGTTTTAATACACATGGTTGAATCCGGGTTTTAGTTATTAATGTCGTCATAGGGGGACGTCCGGGGGGCGTGGCGGTCCATTCTGTTGCCTACCAACACGAGGATCACTGGTTCGAATCCCCGTGTTACCTCCGGCTTGGGGTCAAAGAGGGGTCAAAGAAAAGAGAAATGTCAGGCGTGTTGTGGAATTAGCCAGTTTGATGCTACTTCCGTGTTTGTGTATCAAGTTATGGATGTTAACAATCTTTGGAAGATGGCATGTTGAACTAGTTTATTGCTCCTTTGTTTTGTAATGAGCAGGAGGTGTGCGTGTGTGTGTGTGTGTGTGTGTGTAGGTGTGTCACTTTAAATGCTAATCAGCTAGAGGCACGCATGCATGTAAGTCCTCATGCGTGCACATCCTCGTGCGCATGCGTGTTCGATCACGTGGGGGGGCTTAGCACCAAAGCTTACCTCTGATTGGTCGGGGGCAGTGCTTGCTTCTGATTGGTCAGAGGGCAGGACTTTGGGGTCATACATCACTCACATCCCTTTTATATGCTAATGTGACAGAAGGGGTATAGTAATCTCTACCGTCACTTCTTCAATCTTGCATGTCGCTGCTATGATAAACATGCTATTGTAAACATGCTATGGTAAACATGCTATGTTAAACATGCTATGGTAAGCATGCTATGGTAAATGTGCTATGGTAAACATGTTATGATAAACATGCTATGGTAAACATGTTATGATAAACATGTTATAATAAACATGCTATGGTAAACATGTTATGGTAAACATGCTATGGTAAGCATGCTATGGTAGGCATGCTATGGTAAGCATGCTATGGTAAACATGCTATGATAAACATGCTATGGTAAGCATGCTATGGTAAACATACTATGATAAACATGCTATGTAAGCATGCTATGGTAAATATGCTATCGTAAACATGTTACGATAAACATGCTATAATAAACATGCTATGGTAAACATGTTATGGTAAGCATGATATGGTAGACATGCTATGGTAAGCATGATATGGTAAACATGATATGGTAAACATGCTCTGATAAACATGCTATGGTAAACATGTTATGGTAAACATGTTATGGTAAACATGCTATGGTAAACATATTATGATAAACATGCCATGGTAAACATGCTATGGTAAGCACGCTATGGTAAACATGCTATGGTAAACATGCTATGATAAACATGCCATGGTAAACATGCTATGGTAAACATGTCATGGTAAACATGCTATGGTAAACATGCTATGATAAACATGCTATGGTAAGCATGCTATGATAAACATGCTATGGTAAACATGCTTTGATAAACATGTCATGGTAAACGTGCTATGGTAAACATGCCATGGTAAACATTCTATGGTAAACATGCCATGGTAAACATGCTATGATAAACATGCTATGCTTCCCTGGAGAAGTTCCACATGACAGTCACCTTTAAAGTGAGCAACTAGAACAGCTTTTCTGATGTCAGTAGTCATGGAGTGTCTGTTGTCTTACATGGACCATCGATATTAACTATCAATAACGATGTTGTTTGTTTGTAAATCTACCGGAGTATAGCCTCTAATAACTCCCCCCCCCCCCTATTTTTCTCCCCAATTGTACTTGGCCAATTACCCAACTCTTCCGAGCTGTCCCGGTCGCTGCTCCGCCCGCTCTGCTGATCCGGGTAGGGCTGCAGACTACCACATGCCTCCTCCCATACATGTGGAGTCACCAGCTGCTTCTTTTCGCTGACAGTGAGGAGTTTCACCAGGGAGACGTAGCGCGCGGGAAGATCACACTGTTCCCCCCAGTTCGCCCCCCCCCCCCCGAACAGGCGCCCCGGCCAACCAGAGGAGGCGCTAGTGCAACGACCAGGACACAAACCCACATTCAGCTTCCCACCCGCAGGCACGGCCAATTGTGTCTATAGGGACGCCCAACCAAGCCAGAGGTAACACGGGGATTCAAACCACCGATCGCCGATCCCTGTGTTGGTAGGCAACGGAATAGACCGCTACGACCACCCTCGAATAACTGATAAATAAGCTTCATAACCAGAGCAATGGCTGAAGCCATAAGGCCAAGCCCCTTCCCGCAGTCGACCCGGGTTCAATACATACCAAAAATATAAAAACAAGTTAGAGCAATTGCTATACAAAATAAGTCATCGTCATCATCATCATCATCAACTGAAGTAAATTGTAATGGTTGTTGTAGTGATCACTGGTTCGAATCCCCGTGTTACCTCCGGCTTGGTCGGGTGTCCCGACAGACAACTGGCCGTGTCTGCGGGTGGTAAACCGAATGTGGGTACGTGTCCTGGTCGCTGCAGTAGCGCCTCCTCTGGTCGGTCAGGGCACCTGTTCGGGGGGGGAGGGAGGGGGAACTGGGGGTAATAGCGTGACCCTCCCACGCGCTATGTCCCCCTGGTGAAACTCCTCACTGTCAGGTGAAAAGAAGTGGCTGGTGACTCCACATGTATGGGAGGAGGCATGTGGTAGTCTGCAGCCCTCCCCAGATCAGCAGAGGAGGTGGAGCAGCGACCCGGACGGCTCAGAAGAGTGGGATACAACTGGGGAGAAAAAAAGGGGAGGGGGGATCATCTGCTAAATCAAACTGTAACATTGTAACATTTCCTTCCTCAGTGCTTGCAGTCGTTGTGTTACATGTAAACGCTACACTGTTGCCTGGCCCTGCTCTTGTGGGTCTCTTCAGTAACAGACTGAAGAGATGCACCACGTCTGTCCAACGTCCCTTCCTCATCTTAACAGTGTTGCAGCAAAAGGGAAACAGGACAGTGAATATTGTATGGGGTATAGGAAGCTCTTCGCAGTTGCCTGCAGTAGAAACAGAAGTCATAAACTGCAGAGCACATTATGGCAGGGTTGATTCCTGCAGGCCTGCCACACCTGCATCTGTCATCTGTTACTCGTCTTCATCAAACTGCAAGACTTCATCTCCCTTATTGCAGATGAAGCATATTGTTCATACTCTACATTCTTACCAAAAGACGAGTAGGAATTACAGAAACCTTGACTGTTCTCTTCTATTCTTGCCACAGTACTGCAAACAGGCCAGTCCAGATCACACGCCCAGCAGTCCTGTCACTTCTGGACTAGTCAGCATCTAACTAATGAACAGGAGGAGAGGTTGTCTGATAGTGAAACAATAAGGTGACTGGCAGCGAGGCAGAACTGGGGAGACAAGGGGTAGAATGAGTATGAGTGATTCCCAGGTCAGCAGGTGTACAGAGGCTGAATTAGCTCACACACAACCTCTGAGCACAAGTAACTATACTCGATGACTTGTTTTACAAAAGTACCGTTCTGTACTTCAGTTACGTAATATGTTTCACAATGTGTCCAAATAAGTATGTGGAAATGTGTTTTTCTTTACTTGGCTGTGTGTTGCAGATCAACCGGTCCTACCAAAACAACAGAAAATAAGAAAGAAAGCAAATGAAGGAGAGAGCATCATTCTGCCCTGTAACCCTCCCAAGAGCTCAACTCCCCCACTCATTTACTGGATGGACAAGAGTAAGTCCCACCGTGTGCGTGTGTGTGTGCGCGTTTGTGCGCGTGTGTGTGCATGTGTATGTGTGCGCGTGCGTGCATGTGTGTGCGTGTGTGTGTGTGTGTATGAATGTGTATGTATGTGTGCATGTGTATGTGTGTGTGTGTGTGCATATGTGTGTGCGTGTGTGTGTGTGTGCGTGCGTGTGTGTGTGTGCATGCATATGTATGTATGTGTATGTGTGCATGTGTGTGTATGTGTGTGCATGTGTGTGTGTGTGTGTGTGTGTGTGTGTGTGTGTGTGTATGCAAGTAGTGGAATGGGATTTAAATCCTAGCTGGTCCGTCTGAAGTTTTTATGTCAGTCTAAGGTTTGTGCTTCAGTCGTAACGTTGTGTTTTAAATCTGTCACTATCTTCAGTTCAACAGTTATTCTACCAACAAGCAGATAAGAAGTCAGGCAAATAATCTGACTGCCTCTCTGTCTGCCTCTCTCTTCATGTCTTTCTCCAAAAGTCACTACGTCTGAGTGTCTCTGCGTGTGTGGGACAGCCTGTTTGCATCCATCAGACTTGTTGCGATTCCTGAGAAAGTGTTGCATCACAAGGCTGAATTGCAGGCCATTTCCAATCAAACTATTGAATGCAGCACAGAGAGCCCTTTCTCCCCATTTCTCCCCCTCCCTTCTTTCTTTCTCTCTTTCTTTGGCCCAATCCCAATTCCCCCATCCAGCCCTACCCCTAGTTTTGGAGTTGCCCTCTACTGGGTAGTGGCCCTTCAGAATGGACCTACAAGGGATAGAGTTGGAAGTCTTTACCTAGGAAATTGTATGCCACTAACTATATCATAAATATATGATATAGTTAGCGCATAAAACCTCCAAAGGAAGGTGCCCAGGAGGCATCCTAATCAGATGCCCGAACCACCTTAACTGGCTCCTTTCGACGCAAAGGACCAGCGGCTCTACTCTGAGCTCCCTCCGGATGTCCGAGCTCCTCACCCTGTCTCTAAGGCTGAGCCCAGAGACCCTACGGAGGACACTTATTTCAGCCGCTTGTATCTGCGATCTCACCCTTTCGGTCACTACCCACAGCTCATGACCATAGGTGAGGGCTGGAACCAAGACTGACTGGTAAATTGAGAGCTTTGCTTTCCGGCTCAGCTCCCTTTTCACCACAACGCTCCGGTACAACGTCCACATTACTGCTGATGCTGCACCAATCCACCTGTCAGTCTCCCGCTCCACCCTACCCTCACTCCTGAACAAGACCCTGAGATACTTGAACTCCTTCACTTGAGGCAACAACTCAACCCCAAACTGGAGGGAGCAATCCATTGTTTTCCGGTAGAGAACCATGACCTCAGACTTGGAGGTGCTGACTTTCATCCTGGCCATTTCACAGTCAGCTGCTGAAAGTCCGGGATGCAGCGTTCAAGTCAGGTAACTGTGAGGCCTACAGCGCAGCCAGATCCAACCTCAAAAAGGGCATCAGAACAGCCAAACGTAAATATTCCCTAGTAACAGAGGACGATTTTCACAATAACTCTTATCCCCGGCGAATGTGCAAGGGACTCAGTCTATCACAGACTACAAAAGCTCCAATAGCGGTCCCACTGTCCATGATGCCTCCCTGCCAGACAAGCTAAATCATTTCTATGCCTGCTTCGAATTGGACAATACTGACCCAGCCACAAAAATCCCCAGCAACCCAGAAAACCAGGTGCTAACTCTATCAGTCGCAGAGGTCAGAGAATCACTGCACAGAGTGAATGTACGGAAGGCTGCTGGACCAGACGGCATACCGGGTCGGGTCCTCCGGGAATGTGCTGACCAGCTGGCTGAGGTCTTCACACCTGTATTTAACCTCTCACTGTCCCAATCCATAGTCCCGGCATGCTTTAAGACCACCTCTATCATTCCTGTCTCCAAGAAACCAACATCCACATGTCTGAATGACTACCGACCCATAGCACTCACCCCCATTTCCATGAAGTGCTTTGAAAGACTGGTTCTGGCTCACATCAAAAACATCCCCCCCCACATTCGACCCACATCAGCTCGCCTACCGTCCCAAAAGGTCTACTGAGGATGCCATTGCCACTGCCCTGCACATTGCTCTGACCCACCTTGAACTTAACAACACATACACTACCGTTCAAAAGTTTGGGATCACCCAAACAATTTTGTGTTTTCCATGAAAAGTCACACTTATTCACCACCATATGGTGAAATGAATAGAAAATAGAGTCAAGACATTGACAAGGTTAGAAATAATGATTTGTATTTGAAATAAGATTTTTTTTACATCAAACTTTGCTTTCGTCAAAGAATCCTCCATTTGCAGCAATTACAGCATTGCAGACCTTTGGCATTCTAGCTGTTAATTTGTTGAGGTAATCTGGAGAAATTGCACCCCACGCTTCCAGAAGCAGCTCCCACAAGTTGGATTGGTTGGATGGGCACTTCTTTGAGCAGATTGAGTTTCTGGAGCATCACATTTGTGGGGTCAATTAAACGCTCAAAATGGCCAGAAAAAGAGAACTTTCATCTGAAACTCGACAGTCTATTCTTGTTCTTAGAAATGAAGGCTATTCCATGCGAGAAATTGCTAAGAAATTGAAGATTTCCTACACCGGTGTGTACTACTCCCTTCAGAGGACAGCACAAACAGGCTCTAACAGGTACTATTTAATGAAGATGCCAGTTGGGGACCTGTGAGGCGTCTGTTTCTCAAACTAGAGACTCTAATGTACTTATCTTCTTGCTCAGTTGTGCAACGCGGCCTCCCACTTCTTTTTCTACTCTGGTTAGAGCCTGTTTGTGCTGTCCTCTGAAGGGAGTAGTACACACCGGTGTAGGAAATCTTCAATTTCTTAGCAATTTCTCGCATGGAATAGCCTTCATTTCTAAGAACAAGAATAGACTGTCGAGTTTCAGATGAAAGTTCTCTTTTTCTGGCCATTTTGAGCGTTTAATTGACCCCACAAATGTGATGCTCCAGAAACTCAATCTGCTCAAAGAAGTGCCCATCCAACCAATCCAACTTGTGGGAGCTGCTTCTGGAAGCGTGGAGTGCAATTTCTCCAGATTACCTCAACAAATTAACAGCTAGAATGCCAAAGGTCTGCAATGCTGTAATTGCTGCAAATGGAGGATTCTTTGACGAAAGCAAAGTTTGATGTAAAAAAAATCTTATTTCAAATACAAATCATTATTTCTAACCTTGTCAATGTCTTGACTCTATTTTCTATTCATTTCACAACATATGGTGGTGAATAAGTGTGACTTTTCATGGAAAACACAAAATTGTTTGGGTGATCCCAAACTTTTGAACGGTAGTGTACATCCGGATGCTGTTTATAGATTATAGATCTGCCTTCAACTCTATCATCCCCGCCAAACTAACCACCACACTCCTCTCCCTTGGCCTCAACCCCTCCCTCTGTAACCGGATCCTGGACTTCCTGACCAACAGACCTCAGTCTGTTAGGTTAGGTGACCACACCCCCTCCACCCTGACCCTCAGCACAGGTGCCCCTCAAGGCTGTGTTGTGAGCCCCCTCCTCTTCTCCCTCTTTACCCACGACTGCCTGCCAACTCACCCTTCAAATGTTATAGTTAAGTTCGCAGATGACACCACAGTCATTGGCCGTATCACCAACAATGACAAGACGGCCTACAGGGACGAGATTCAGCACCTCACATCATGGTGTACTACCAACAATCTTGTCCTCAATGTGCAGAAGACGAAGGAGCTGATTGTGGACTTCAGGAAGTCTAGAAGCTGAAGCCACTCCCCCATTCACATCAATGGGGTGGAAGTGGAGCGTGTTTCCAGCTTTAAATTCCTTGGAGTCCACATCAGCGAGGACCTTTCATGGACATTAAACACCCAGGCCCTTGTGAAAAAGGCCCAACAACGCCTGCATTTCCTGAGGAGGCTGAGGAGCGCCCGTCTACCCCCCTAAATTCACACCAACTTCTACCACTGCACCATAGAGAGCATCCTGACCATCTGCATCGCAGTGTGGTACAGCAACTGCACCTCAGTAGACCAGAAAGCTCTGCAGCGGGTCGTCAAGGTGGCCCAGCATATCACCGGTACCCAGCTCCCAGCCATAAAAGACATTTATCACAAACGCTGCCTTCGAAGGGGTCTGAGCATCAGCAGAGATCCCACCCACCCCAACCATGGACTGTTCTCCCCCCTGCGCTCTGGGAGGCGCTACAGGAGCCTCAGAGCCCACACTACCAGGCTCAAAAACAGCTTCTTTCCACAAGCTGTTGCCCACCTGAACCTGGCCACCCACTGAATGTCTGTAGATATTTTTAAATATTTTGTACTCCAGCTCTCTTTTAACTTATTTTAACTTTTGGTCTTCATGTGTGTATATCTTATACTGTGTTTGTTGTGTTTGCTGTGTCTGTCTTGCACTGTTTGGTGAAGCCACAGCCCTCATTTCATTTTTAACATGTGCCTGCACATTGTTTTTAATGACAATAAATTGAATTGAATTGAATTGAATTGAAGAACACTATACTGCTTTGAACAGGCTTTCCCCGAAAACAGATGCACTTGAAGAGAAAAGAAAAATACTTTTTTTAGATAGTTTTAACTGAGGAGTGGAGAAGAAGCATACTGGCACCGATTTTCAAGAACAAGGGTGATGTGCAGAACTGTAGCAACTACAGAGGTATAAAGTTGATCAGCCACACCATGAAGATATGGGAAAGAGTAATAGAAGCTAGGTTAAGAGGAGAAGTGATGGTTTCATGCAGTATGGTTTCATGCCATGAAAGAGCACCACAGATGTGATGTTTGCTTTGAGAATGTTGATGGAGAAGTATAGAGAAGGCCAGAAGGAGTTACATTGTGTCTTTGTGGATTTAGAGAAAGCATATGACAGGGTGCCGAGAGAGGAGGTGTGGTATTGTATGAGGAAGTCAGGAGTTGCAGAGAAGTACGTAGGAGTGGTGCAGGATATGTATAAGGGAAGTGTGACAGTGGTGAGGTGTGCGGTTGAAATGACAGATGGGTTCAAGGTGGAGGTGGGATTACATCAAGGATCGGCTCTGAGCCCTTTCTTGTTTGCAATGGTGATGGACAGGTTGACGGACAAGATCAGGCAGGAGTCTCCGTGGACGCTGATGTTCGCGGATGACATTGTGATCTGTAGTGAGAGTAGGGTGCAGGTGGAGGAGAGCCTGGAGAGGTGGAGGTATGCACTGGAGAGAAGAGGAATGAAAGTCAGTAGGAGCAAGATGGAATACCTATGCGTGAATGAGAGGGAGGACAGTGGAATGGTGAGGATGCAAGGAGTGGAGGTGACGAAGGGTATGAGTTTAAATACTTGGGGTCAACTGTCCAAAGTAACGGGGAGTGCAGGAGAGAGGTGAAGAAGAGAGTGCAGGCAGGGTGGAGTGGGTGGAGAAGAGTGTCAGGAGTGATTTGCAATTGAAGGGTAAAATGATTAAAGGGAAGGTTTACAAGATGCGAATTTCCGAAAAGCAGGGTGGCAGGGGAAGGCTCATTAATATTCATAAAGAAGCGCTGCCTGATTGGCCGGCGAAACACTGCTGCTCGCGCTGACGTTTGCGTTGCTCCTGTCAACACATCCGGAGAAGACGAGTGTAAGGTAAGCAAGCGTTAGTACATTAACTTTTGTTAACAGATAGTGGTTAGGGTTAGGGGATAAATACGTATAGTATATTGATGTGATGGGCGAACCTATGCTAGCTAATGTAGCTGACTAGCCAGGCATTGTCAGGGCAACGAAGGAATCACGTGGTTTGACAGGAGCAACGCAAACGTCAGAGGTGCAATGTTTCACCAGCCAATCAGGCAGCGCTTCTTTTATTACTGTCAGTGAGCCTTCTTTCTTGCCCTGCCAGCCTGCATTTCAGAATTCGCTTTACAGGATGCTTGTGAGACCAGCTATGTTGTATGGTGTGGAGACAGTGGCACTGACGAAAAGACAGGAGATGGAGCTGGAGGTGGCAGAGTTGAAGATGATAAGATTTTCACTGGACAGGATTAGGAACGAGTATATTAGAGGGACAGCTCAGGTTGGACGGTTTGGGGACAAAGCAAGAGAGACAAGATTGAGATGGCTTGGACATGTGTGGAGGAGATATGCTGGGTATATTGGGAGAAGGATGCTGGATATGGAGCTGCCAGGGAAGAGGAGAAGAGGAAGGCCAAAGAGGAGGTTTATGGATGTGGTGAGGGAAGACATGCAGGTGGCTGGTGTGACAGAGGAAGATGCAGAGGACAGGAGGACAGTAGTAGTAGACTTTGTTAGATAGTTGTAGGTTTATGAGATATGTGTCAGCAGCACCAGAGCCGCATATGGGATATCAAATGAAAAAAGAAAGGATTCATGGTTTTTCTGTCTGTAACCTATGTTCCTGCTTCTCTCCCACTCTCCACGCCCCTCGCGTCCGCACATTCCCTTCACTGCTTTCTTTCTCAGATATGTTCCACATGCAGAGGGACGAGCGAGTGGTGCTGGGTTTGGATGGGAACCTGTACTTTGCTAATGTTGTCAAAAGTGACAGCAGAGAGGACTACGTCTGCTATGCCAAGTACTCAGAGGCCAGCACCATATTGCCCAAGGCACCTATCTCCCTCACCGTCACATCCAGTGAGCACACACACACACACACACACACACACACACACACACACACACACACACACACACACACACACACACACACACACACACACACACACAGATACTTCTCGTAGATTCGGTGATATGGGATGTGAGTTTTTCACGCTGTGCTGTGTATCTAGCTTTACGTTAACTGTCTTCTTTTTGTCTTCATCTCGCTGTCTCTCACTCATTCTCTTTTGTTCACCCCCATCTAGGCAATGATGTTGTGCGCTTTAAAAAACCCCACTTGCTCCATCCGCCTGGGTCCCATACCTCTTTGGTGGCTCTGAGGGGTCAAAGCCTGACACTCGAGTGTATCCCCAAAGGCCTGTAAGGATCTGTGTCTGTTTCTATGTGTGTGTGTGTGTCTGTGTGCGTGTGTGTGCGTGTCTGTGTGTGTGTGTGTCTGTTTCTATGTGTGTGTGTGTGTATTGTGGACCACCTCTTTGCCCATCTGAAATTTGTCTCTGTTTGTCCAATATCCTGACCTGCTGTCTACTTGTTTCTGTTTCAACGTTTTTATTCATTTGCCTAATTTTCTTAATGCCTTTTACTTGGGACCTCTTTTCCACCTGAACAATGCCGGCGCCGGTGCCGGTGCCGATGCGGAGCCAGTTCTCCCTTGGTACCATTTGAGAACCGGCCCGCATTTCGACAGGTTTGAGAACTGAACTGAACGTTACGTAACGAAAGTTGGGGTAATTTCCATCCATTATCCGAATGGATGGAAATTACCCCAACTTCCGCTTTTAAAGCACTACATCTCGCATTTCAAGTTTGTCTGTTTCTGTGGATGCCCAGAGTGCCAAGAAAGCATTGGTCTCTTCCACAGACCACTGGCTCAACTTTTCACTGCTGCTGCTTTCGCTCATGTTTTCTCAAAATGGCGGCGAATTAGTTTTACTGCGGAACTAAACATCAATAGACATGCGCCAAGGGTAAAGGGGTGGGCAATTTCTTGTGATAGCCCCTCCCATAAGCACTGACATCAGCGGTTCCAACTTCTGGTCCAGCAATTTTGCGGTGCTGTGCCAGAGCCAGTTTATTTGGCACCGGCACCAGTCTTTTTTCGGTGGAACAGTGTGGAACCGGTTCGAGATTAGGCACTGGTGCCAGGGCGGAGGAAAAGGGCCCATAGTACACTTATAACTGGTAAGTCATGGTAGACATAGTAGACATGCATGATAGACTAATGAGAGTAGCACAGTGAATGAATGAATGAATGAATGAAACCTTTTTAGCCCCTTGGGCAATTTGCTTGGCAGAAAGAACATTGTTATGTGTTGGCCATCTAAGTTGGTCCCTTTTAAGATACCGTCACGCTTCCCTTGTGTGTTATAGTTATGCTGATTCCGGGGTTCTGACAAGTTTACATCCGCCCACATGAAATACTCCCCCGTCACGTGCCTCTTCATTAGAAGTTATAGTCAAGTAAAAGTTGGAGTATACACAAAACTGGCGACGAGATAATACGTTCCTACGTTGTGTTTATTATTTTCGGTAGAAACTCCGACTTAAACAAGTTTTTCTCGCGGATGTACAGCGCGAGATTGCGGCTAATTTAGCTACAAACTAGCAAGCTAGCGACCATATTGTAGAGAAGACGGTGCTCGAACAGAGGACAGCGCAGCTGCATGAGGAGGCGAAATCCCCGCGGTGGAAAGGAGACTGAAAGAAAAGGAGAAAGGAACGGCAGTAAGTCAAACGAAACAAAACAAAAAACCAAAAGAAAAGAGGTCGACAAAGTGGACTGGCTAAAAAGGAAAATTAGCATACAGAAGCATAAGGACAAGGCTAATTGCTGAAATCAGTGGAAAACAACCGATACTGTATGAAAATTGCGGCGCTAATTTGAAACATAGGACGATTTGAAGAAAACACAGAGCAATGGAGCGCATACACTCAAAGGTTTGAGTGTTTTATACGTGCTAACAAGATTAATGGAGAGGTTGTAGTGCCAACCTTCTTGAGTGTTATGGGAGGAAAAACATTCAACCTACTGCGCAGTCTTGTGCAACCTGACAAGCCAGGGGACAAATCATATGGTGAGATAGTCCAAATACTAGGAAATCACTACTCTCCTAAGCCACTGATCATCACAGAGCGGGTCAGATTCCATAAAAGGAACCAGGAAGAGGGGGGATGTTTCACAGTTCGTAGCTGCACTGAAACGGTTATCGGCTTGTTCACAAAGCTGCAGCTCGTCTGGTGTTCAACCGCCCTAAGTTCTCCCACACAACTCCCCTACTCATGTCCCTACACTGGCTCCAAGTAGCTGCTCGCATCCAGTTTAAGACTCTGGTGCTAGCCTACAGGGCAGTGAAAGGAACAGCTCCTTCCTATCTCCAGGCCATGGTCAAGCCCTATACCCCCGCCTGACCACTTCGCTCTGCTGCCTCGGGCCCTCTGGTTGCCCCGTCGCTCAGAGGCCCTTGCTGCCGATCGACCCGGTCACGGCTCTTTTCTGTCCTGGCCCCACAGTGGTGGAATGAACTCCCCACTGATGTCAGGACAGCGGAGTCGCTGCCCATCTTTCCGCGCAGGTTGAAAACTCACCTCTTTAAGAACTACTACCCTGCTACTTGTTCTTAGCACTTATTGTATTCACTCATTTAAAAAAAAAATCGCTTTCTTGCACTTTTACTTCAGAGTGCTGATGTAGAGACTTAGATTGCAGACACTGTGGTAAGAAAGGCCATATTGAACACGCCTCTAAAACAAAAAAGACCCACACACACAAGCAGCACATTGAAAAGAAGGAAAGTGGCACAGAAAAAAAAGAAACACGTGAATAAGATGGAGCATGACCAGGATGAGCAGAGCAGCTGTGACTGTGACGATGACACAGTGTGTGTTCTATCTGTGAGGGACAGTGATGATGGATACTGGGTCAAACCACTGTTGGAGAACAAAGCAGTGCGGATGCAAGTAGACACCGGTATACGTGTGTCCATGGTATCAGAAGCTGTCTATAAGGAGAAGCTGCAGCAACTTGCTCTACGAATGACAAAGTTGAGATTAAGGACGTACACAGGTGAGGCTGTTCCAGTGTTAGGCATTGTGGACGTGACAGAACACAACACACAGAAAATGATTCTTCCACTCTACATCATTAAAGGAAACTGTCCAGCTCTGCTAGGCCGCAGATGGCTGGAAAAGCTCAGGCTGAACTGGCAGGATGTGTTAATGACGGAGACACAGGCCCCCTACAGTAGATCTTGGAGAGGCATTGTCCGCTCATCAGTATGACATAAAGTATTGGAAAGCAGACTGGCACGGGAACACAGATGGGCTCTCCAGGCTCCCTTTGCCTGTCACACACACTGAGCCAACACAAGCCGAGATCTTCTACTTCAAGGAAGTATCTGCTGCTCCAGTGACCTCGACTCATGTGAAGAAACCCACACGCACTGATCCAGTCCTGTCTGAGGTTATGGACATCATCACCTGTGGAAGGAGAGGAGAGATGACACAGAGTTTGAAGCCTTACCTGGTGAGAAGGAATGAGCTTTCAGTCCAGTCTGGATGCTTATTCTGGGGCTATATTGTCATCATTCCACCACCACTAAGAGAGAAAGTGCTTGATGAGCTCCACTCTGGACACTGTGGTGTGGTGCGAATGAAAGAGATTGCACGCAGCTACTTCTGGTGGCCGGGCCTGGACGCAGCTATAGAGGAGAAGGCAAACTCATGTTCTGCCTGCCAGAAATTGAGAAACCTCCCACAGCTGGCTACATTACACCCATGGGACTGGCCTGAAGAACTGTGGCAAAGAGTCCATATAGACTTTGCTGGACCACTGGAGAACTACATGTCTTTGGTGGTGGTCGATGCTCACAGCAAATGGCCTAAGGTTGCCATCATGAAGAGCACCTCCTCAGAGAGAACCATTGAAGAGCTAAGGTCTATCTTCAGCCGTTTTGGTGTACCACAACAGCTTGTTAGTGATAACAGCCCACAACTAGTGTCTGAAGAGTTCAAGACATTCATGGGAGAGAACGGAATCCCAACACATCAAGTTTGTGCCGTATCACCCAGCTACAAATGGGCTCACTGAAAGAGTTGTACAGACCATGAAGCAAGCTCTCAAGTCCTCTCAAGGTATGCAGTTCCTCAACGGGCACCTCAGTGTCTTCCTGTTGTCTTACCGAAACACACCTCATGCTACCACAAAGGTGTCTCCTGCCATGGTTCTGCTCAAGAGACAACTCCGCAGTCATCTGGACCTTCTGAGACTACAAAACACAAGAGAGGTTGTGCACCATCAACAGAGTGCTCAGGTAGAGAGACGAGGGAAAGCAAGGCTGCGGAGCTTCACAGCTGGTGACAGGGTTCTCGCCCAGAACTATGCCAAGGGGGAAAAGCGGACACCAGCGACAGTTTTAGCAAAAACAGGTCCAGTGTCGTACCCAGTAGAAACCAGTAGTCATCTAATCTGCAGAAGACACATTGATCAACTACTACACGTTTCTGGTTCCTGTGATGACTCACCTCAGCCATTATCCTTTGATCCAGAACTGGAGGCCTACCAGGAACAACCTCCATCACCAGAAGATCCCCAGACGCCAGCATCTGGAATGGACACAGTTCCAGACATCCCTACACCTGCTGAGGTGTCTACGCCGGGCATCACTTTGCCCAGACCAGGACCCATACAGGCTCCACCCAGAGACACAGTGACTGACTTACCCACAGGTCGTACTTACCCCAGAAGAGACAGACGACCTCTGGATAGACTGACACTGTAGTCTAGAGACCAACCCACAGGGTTGGGGCATAAAAATCCCCCGGGGTTCAGTCCGGGAAACGAGGTCGTCTACCCTCTTTCCCTAGTTCAGGCAAAAGCTCTATATTGTCAGAACAAGTTTTGGTCATTAACATGTTAATTTGTTAAAAGTAAGTATAAAGGGAAGAATACCAAACAATAGAGACTGTGACAGACTGTGCTCCAGACTCTACAAGGCAGCATCCCAATCCATCAGTTACGAGAGCAGAAAGCACCAGGACTGGTTCAATGACCACACAGGCACAATAACCACCATACTCAAAGGCGTGCATAAAGCAAACAGTGCTGTCCTCAACAATCCCACATCAGCTACACTCCAGCAACAATGGCAAGCATACAGGAGAGAGGTGCAGTCAAAATTGCGTGCCCTGCAGAATGAGGGGTGGATATCGAAGGCAAATGAAATACTAACCCACGCCAATAGAAATTATATGCACAACTTTTATGATGCAGTGAAAACCATCTATGGCCAAATAAACTGCTCTGTCTCCCCCCTGAAGTCTGATGATGGTACCACCCTCATAAAGGATCAGAAACTCATCACAAAAAGATGGGCAGAACATTTTGAGACTCTTTTGAACCAGCCTTCCCCAACAGATCCCTCAATCTTGGATGAACTACCTGTCCGCCTCACCATCCAAGACCTTGACCTTCCACCAACCTTTGAAGAGGTTCATTGAGCAGTTAGGTCACTGAAAAATAACAAGATCCCTGGCCCTGAAAGTATCCCTGCAGAGATTTCTAAACAGGGAGGCTACCTCTGCACCCATGCACTTTTCCTGTTCATCTCACACGTATGGAAGAATGAAACTGTCCCTCAGCAGTGGAGGGATGCTAACATCATCTCTATTTATAAAGGCAAAGGAGACAAGTCCCTCTGTGGCAACAGCCGGGGCATTTCGCTACTGGCTGTTGCTGGAAAAGTCCTGGCCAAACTCATGTTACACAGGCTGGTAAAAAACATCTCAAAGGAGCTGTTGCCTGAGTCACAGTGTGGGTTCAGGAGGAATAGGAGTACTGTGGACATGGTGTTCACAGCACGGCAACTCCACGTGAAGTGTAGGGAGCAACACCAGAACCTCTTCATAGCCTTCATCGACCAGTCAAAGGCTTTCGACACAGTCAACAGGGACTTCCTATGGAACGTCCTCCTGAGGTTTGGCTGTCCACGAAGGTTTGTCAGCATCTTTCAAAGATTTCATGTGAGGATGATGGCACGTGTGACCATTGGAGGCCAGGAATCCGAGCCCTTCAGGGTGTGCACCGGGGTATGCCAGGGGTGCATCCTTGCTCCAGTTCTCTTTAACATCTTCCTCCTGTGTGTGACATTGCTGCTCCACAAGGAAATCAGGAAGGACAGTGGGGTTACTGTGGACTTCAGACTAGATGGAAACCTATTTAACATCCGTAGGCTCCAAGCGGTCACAAAAATGACATCTGAGCACATCATCGAGTTACAGTATGCAGATGACTGTGCAGTTGTGGCCCACACATCAGAGGCACTGCAAGCTACCCTTGCAGCTGCAGGAAGGGTGTATGGTAGGCTGGGGCTCTCTATAAACGTGGCAAAGACTGAAGTAGTATGCCAGTGGGCATCTACTCCTCCATCTCATTCACCAACCTTCACCATCTCCGACAAACTACTTGCAACAGTGGAATCCTTCAAATACCTGGGCAGCTTCCTCTCTGACGACTGCAGCATCGACAGGGAGACACAAAACCAGATTAAACAAGCATCATCCTCTTTTGGCAGACTTAGGAGAAGGGTCTTTCGAAACGAAGACCTCAACCTCCCCACCAAAATATCTTTCTACTTGGCAGTTGTCATCATGACTCTCCTCTACAGCTGTGAGGCGTGGACCCTGTACAGCCCCACCTCAGGATGCTTGAGGCCTTCCACATCAGATGCCTACAATGCATCCTGAGGATAACCTGGCGTGACCGAGTGACCCATACTGAAATACTCTGCAAGACCAACTGCATCAGCATGGAGGCTACCGTCACCCAGCACCAACTTTGCTGGCTCGGTCACGTCATCAGGATGCTTAAGGAGCGCTTACCGCGTAAAGTGCTGTATGGCCAGCTACATATTGACCGCCACTTGGCAGGGGGCCAGAAAAATGGTACAAAGACCATCATAAAGAAGTGCTGCTTGAACCCAAGCCCACTGGAGGGCACTGCCGCCCAACGCTCCATCTGGCGGCAGCTCTGTCAACAAGTGGTGCAAAAGCTCGAGAAGGACCGAGGTGATTGACGGACCAGGAGACGTATGAAGAGACATGAAGCCAGTACCACACCTACACCCCCAGTCAGTCATCTCACCTGTTGTGTCTGTGGCAGACAGTGTGGATCGTGGATTGGGCTTTACAGCCATAAGAAGATTCACAAGTAACAGAAGCAGGATTGTCATCATTGGACACGACGGACAACCTTAAGTAAGTAAGCAAAGTGAGTGTGAGTGAGTGAGTGAGTGTGTGTGTGTGTGTGTGGGGGGGGTGGTTGGGTGGGCCCTGTGTTGGCCTGGCGGCCTGTCCAGGGTGTCTCCCCGCCTGCCGCCCAGTGACTGCTGGGATAGACTCCAGCATCCCTATGACCCTGAGAGCAGGATAAGCGGTTCAGATAATGGATGGATGATTTCGGGGTTCTGACAAGTATACATCTGCCTACATGAAATACTCTTCGGTGTCATGCCGCTTCATTAGAAGTTATACTCAAGTAAAAGTTGGAGTATACAACACACATAAAAGAATATCAAAAAACATCAACAACCATACATTTTTTTAACATTTATATTAGAAAATATTGTGCATGAGAACTTGAGAAGACAAAACAATGTCAGTTTAAACAATGAGAGTCACAGTTAAAACATAGCAACATGAAAAGAGTAATATAATCAAAGTACTGTGCATCTCAATAGATAAAAAAACAAGCCATATTTTCTGCCTTTTTAAAGGTGCTTTCATATTATATGGAACAAAGCAAAAGAAATAAGTGAATTACTTAAATAATTAATTAATTGAAACCAAAACAATACAGAGGAGGGAAATAAAGGAAAGAAAAGAAGGGGGCTCTGTCAATCAGAGGACAGAGATTGAAGAGAATTGAAAAACGTCAAAAAGATTTCCACTTTTTATAGACCTTAACAGAATTAACTCTCATGGAATATTTAATCTTCTCTAGCTTTAGAAAGGACATGATCTCACAGAGCCGCTGACTGCTGGAGGGAGCTTTGGTTGAATTCCAGTGAAGAAGATAATGGCGTCCTGCCAGTAGTGAAAGTTAGAATATCATAGGACATAGGACAGGACATAGGCCATAGGACAGGAGTGTGTTGTAAACCTTTGACATGAGTGACTTTTGAAGGGGCTCGGAGCTGGGGAACTCATCCCACAGTTGACGGTTTCTATCGTGCTCGTCCTGGTCCTTGCCGTACACGAGTATGTCATCCATGACGACGACCGTGCCCTTGTGGTCTCTCAGCAGAATGCACATTTCCCTCTGGAAGATCTCCGGTGCCGATGAGATGCTGAACGGGAGCTGCTGGAAACAGAACCGGCCTCTGGGAGGAATGAAAGTGGTTAGTTTTACACTTCTGGGATCTGGAATTTGCCAGAAAACCCCTGCCCCTGCTAACTTGGGCACAATGTCCTCCAGCATGGGAAGCATAAACCGCTCGCGCTTAACAGCCTGGTTTAACCGCTTAAGGTCCACACAGATCCGTATCTTGCCGTTCTTTTTGAGTACGGGCACCGTGGGTGCGCACCACTCTGTGGGCTCGGTCACTTCTGTGATGATCCCCAAGGACTGCATGCGTTGCAGCTCGTCGTCCACCTTTGGCATGAGAGGGAAAGGGACCCTGCGTGGCGTGCTGAGGGCATAAGGCTGTATATTGGGCTTAAGCTCAATCATGACAGGTTCACAATTAAGCAATCCAATGTCCCCGAAAACATCTTCGCCAACCTGATCTGTTCTAAAAACTAGGCCCATTTCACATGCAGCTCTGCGACTCAATCGATTGTTGGCATTTGGCCCTTTTATCACAAAAATCCCAATTTTGTGCATCTTCCTCTGTCTCTCCGTGCACGCCACAAACTTCCCCACTGCAGTGCTCCCCCTGGGCTTCTCAGGTCGATTGATGTTTTAACCAGCTGTGGCCGTTCAGGCAGTGACCTATATGCAGTCTGTGACATGGTAGTGATGTCCGCCCCTGTATCGATTTTAAAATTAACCAACTTGCCGCAGATCGGTAACTCCATTTGCCACTTTTTCTCAAAATCCATCCCCTCAATGCAACCGAGAAAGTAGGGGCGGCTTTCACTTTCCGCTTCGCCCTCATGCGCATCATCCTGGTAAACGACCTCCCTCACGTCTCTGGTTTTGCATACGGCAGCAAAATGTCCCAGCTTGTTGCATTTCCTGCACCGCCTGTTGCGTGCAGGGCATTCCTGTTGCTGCCCGTGCGCACGAGTACATGGGGGGGGGGCTGTTTTGGGCCGCTGTGCGTTTCCATCGCCCTTATTGTAGTGGTTGCTAGCGTTACTGCGGTCGCGGTTGGCATCGGCGCCCT
The DNA here is from genome assembly GCF_029633865.1 of Lampris incognitus. NCBI lineage: Eukaryota > Metazoa > Chordata > Actinopteri > Lampriformes > Lampridae > Lampris > Lampris incognitus. The sequence continues at coordinate 72,267,427 of NC_079212.1, forward strand.
GTGCTTTGCTAACTGCATTCAGTTCAGCTGTAATTCCTTCCGCATTCTGCTGTTTAACCAGCTCGAACTGACGGGGGGCCATTTGCACCGCTTTTCCTAGCGGGAGCTCATCTTCCATCTGCAACTTCCGTGACACGCCTCGGTCAGCAACTCCGATCACAACTCTATCGGGAATGTGCTCTTCCTTTAATGCCCCGAACTCGCAGTCTTCTGCCAGCTCATATAAACTCCTCCTCACCAAGGCCTCGACAGTCTCTCCAGCTCTCCGCGAGTGCTGGGGAAACATGCACGTTCGTGGAGGACGTTTCTCCGTGGTACGAAATGCTCGTTGAGTTTACTGACCACCCTGTCATCATCGTTAGCGTGAGGAGCCTCTTCGAACGTCAATGAATTAAAAATAGCTTCTGCATCTTTCCCCATTGCGTATATCAAGGAATTGACTTGGATCTCACCATCCTCCGCATTTAGCTTGGTTGCTAATGGAAACCGGGAAAACCTCTGAATCCAAATCGGCCATGAAATCAAACGCCTCGGGGGGAGGAACTTTCGCCATTCCTCGTCTCACCGGACCAACTCCGTTCCCGATTATTGAGGTAAGTGGATTGGAAGATCTTCTGACACCATGTCATGTGCATATACGACAGGCAAGGGAGTCGCGATTAATACCGAGCTTTATTCAGCCATCTGCTTCCAGTCCAGAGTAGAACAATCCCAGAATGCCCCAGTACAGAACCGCGCTAAAACATATGGTTGCGTGCCCCTCCTCTTACCTACACAGCATGCTGGGCACAGTAGTTCTCATCACAGTCCATAAACCTCCTCTTTGGCCTTCCTCTTCTCCTCTTCCCTGGCAGCTCCATATTCAGCATCCTTCTCCCAATATACCCAGCATCTCTCCTCCACACATGTCCTAACCATCTCAATCTTGTCTCTCTTGCTTTGTCTCCAAACTGTCCAACCTGAGCTGTCCCTCTAATACACTGATTCCTAATCCTGTCCTTCTTCATCACTCCCAATGAAAATATTATCTTCAACTCTGCCACCTCCAGCTCCACCTCCTGTCTTTTCATCAGTTCCACTGTCTCCAAACCATATAACATAGTTGGTCTCACAGCCATCTTGTAAACCTTCCCTTTAACTCCTGCTGGTACCATGCTGTTGCAAATCACTCCTGACACTCTTCTCCACCCTGCCTGCACTCTGTTCTTCAACTCTCTTCTGCACTCCCTGTTACTTTGGACAGTTGACCCCCAAGTATTTAAACTCATACACCTTCGTCACCTCTACTCCTTGCATCCTCACCATTCTGCTGTCCTCCCTCTCTCCTAGCCCTGTGAGAAAAGCAACCACTCTGGCACTTATTTCAACTTATTAATAGCTCTCCCAGCTTGGAGCTGAAGGCCCCGAGCTGCACCAATCACTCACTCACTCACTCACTCACTCACTCACTCACTCACTCACTCACTCAATCACTCCTCACTCTCCCAGCCCAGAGCCTGCTCCCTGTCCTGAGCTGAAGGTCTAACTCAGGCGGCACAAATCATTCACTCACCCACAATTTCCATGCCACAGTTGGTAACCGTCCATGAATTTTAATTTGTCCCTTTTAAATAGTTTACTTCTCCTCGGTTCTGATCGCTCAGCGTAGAAAGTATTCACAATATACTTCAGGTTCATCTGCAAAGGTAATTAAATGCTTGCAACCGCTTACTTTTTTGAAGATGAACTGCAACTTTAGCGTGTGCGCGCTACACTGTCCGTGTGCTGCACTCCTCGCAGTAGAGCATTTTCCCCATACACAATAATAGGAAAAGGAGCAGCTGTAAAATAGTGGACACATTTTTTCAAGCATCACAGCCCCCGCGAAATGACACGTTTCACTATCTGGATTTAATCCATTTGATCTAATAACATTTCAAAAGTCTAGAAAAGCTGCATGATTCAGTTATTTTCCAATTCAGTTATTTTCGCGTTTGCGGTGGCCTCGCCCAGTACCGATTATGGAGTGTATTTGTCCATGTCTGCATCTAAGTTTGTGTCATCGTACAACATTTTTTTTTGGATCATCTATTTCACTTGGCTAGGAGAGCTGGCACTGGATCGGCTGAGAGAGCTTGGTCTGCTTCATCCTGTGGGCTCAAGGAGGAGGCAAGCGGGGCAGGCTAAGCTAACTGCTAGCCCACGGCCCTGCCTGAGAGGAAACACCGAGGCGGTCTGGCAGCGGCCTCGCCTAGCATCAATTGCGCAGTATTTTTGTCTGCGTATGCATTTGTGTCGTCGTGTGGAGTGCGGGGGAGGTGTGTCGAGGGTGTCTGGCTGGAGAGATGGCGTTGGATTGGCTGAGGGAGATTGGTCTGCTACATCTGATGGGCCCAAGGACCACAGTCCTGCCTGGAGCTGCGCCTGAAGAGGAAACACCAAGGGTGGTCTGACAACATGGAAGCAGGGCAGGCTAAGCTAACTGCTAGCCCATGCAGAGAATGAACGCCGGCCAGGATGACTGTCAGAATTGGCTGGCGTGCGTTCTCTGGATGGTGGAGTTTTTGGACTGTGTTGTACTGGGTGGACTGTGTTGTACTGGGTGAACTGTGTTGCACTGGGTGGACTGTGTTGTACTGGGTGAACTGTGTTGCACTGGGTGGACTGTGTTGTACTGGGTGAACTGTGTTGCACTGGGTAGACTGTGTTGTACTGGGTGAACTGTGTTGCACTGGGTGGACTGTGTTGTACTGGATGGACTGTGTTGCACTGGGTGGACTGTGTTGTACTGGGTGGACTGTGTTGCACTGGGTGGGCTGTGTTGCACTGGGTGGACTGTGTTGTACTGGGTGGGCTGTGTTGCGGTGGACTGTGTTGTACTGGGTGGACTGTGTTGCACTGGGTGGACTGTGCTGCACTGGGTGGACTGTGTTGCACTGGGTGGGCTGTGTTGCGGTGGACTGTGTTGTACTGGGTGGACTGTGTTGCACTGGGTGGACTGTGCTGCACTGGGGGGACTGTGTTGTACTGGGTGGACTGTGCTGCACCGGGTGGACTGTGTTGCACTGGGTGGACTGTGCTGCACTGGGTGGACTGTGTTGTACTCGGTGGACTGTGTTGTACTGGGTGGACTGTGCTGCACTGGGTGGACTGTGTTGTACTGGGTGGACTGTGTTGTACTGGGTGGACTGTGTTGCACTGGGTGGACTGTGTTGCACTGGGTGGACTGTGCTGCACTGGGTGGACTGTGTTGCACTGGGTGGGCTGTGTTGTGGTGGACTGTGTTGTACTGGGTGGACTGTGCTGCACTGGGTGGACTGTGCTGCACTGGGGGGACTGTGTTGTACTGGGTGGACTGTGCTGCACCGGGTGGACTGTGTTGTACCGGGTGGACTGTGTTGTACTGGGTGGTCTGTGTTGTACTGGGTGGACTGTGTTGTACTGGGTGGTCTGTGTTGCACTGGGTGGACTGTGTTGTACTGGGTGGACTGTGTTGCACTGGGTGGACTGTGTTGTTGGTTGTTTTTGCTTTGTTCTCTGTTTTTGTGTGTTTTTGGATATGTGTTTTTGTCTTTTGTTTTGCACTGCTGTGGGCTGGGGGAAATGATATTTCGTTTCTTTTTTGTACGTACTAGAACATAAGATGAAATGACAAATAAATTGTTCTTGATCCTGATTTTATCCCATTCAAGTTAGAGGAGGCAGGCTAAACCAGAAGTTAGCTGGCTCGACCGGCGCCAGCGGAAGTCTCTGGTGCATGCTTGCTCTATAGGTGCTGGGACCGGTGGGGGGGGGGTTCCCCAGGGGGGTTCCCCAAGCTCTAGGTGACTGACTCAAGTGACTCGAAAACCTGACTCTTTAGCGAGTGACAGATATAAACTCAAGTCAGTAAAAAGAGTCGAACCTCCCATCACTACTTTCTACACTACAGGTGTGCCTGTATTTTTGGAGACCTTTTCCAGTATGAACACTAACCTTATTGGGACCAATAGTCCCCATGGGGACCATAGCCCGGTCCTAGTGAGGCAAAACGTCATTTCTGATGTCCTGGTTTAGGTTAGGGGGAAGGTATGAACTGGGGTTAGGTTAAGGTTAAGGTTAGGCTGTCCACAATGAATGGAATTGAATGGAATGTCCTAATAAGGATAGCTGCTCAAACGTGTGTGTGTGTGTGTGTGTGTGTGTGTGTGTGTGTGTGTGTGTGTGTGTGTGTGTGTGTGTGTGTTGCCTCTGTATTAGTGTTACAGTAGCCTAGACTATCCATCAACATAATGGATAAAGCCCTTAATACCACAACTAAACTTGTTGTATTCAGGGCTGGCGTGTTTACATGTGCGTCAATTGAGCAGGGGTGGTGGAGTATCCGTGGGCTGGTTGTGGTGGGCCATTTTTTTTAGTCCCAGTCCATCCCTGCCTCTGCGTCTTCAGTTCCGGTCTTGACCTCTTCTGTGCGGCCTTTTCTCCCGTTGTGTTACCTTTTTAGGAGATGTCATTCAATGGAATCTCTTCACCCTCTACCCAAGTCCGTTCCCTAAAAAGGCACCACTGCACCACCAGCACAGTCTTCATTCTGTATTGCACTGTTGCAGAATTTGCAGAAGAGTCTCTGCAGCTCAGTTTTCTTCTTCATGCACACGACTCTAGGACTTAGCATACAGGAAAAGACGAATATGGGTTTGGCAGATGCCAGCAGAATGCTACCTGCCCTGACTAAATTTGGTGGAGGAGGAGGAATATCATCTTTGGGGAATGCCCTTTTCTGTTTCAGCATGACAATGCCCCCATGCACAAAGGGGGGTCCATGAAGATGTCGTTTGCCGTGTCTGGTATGGAAGAACTTAACTGGCCTGCACAGACCCCTGATCTCAACCCATCTAACACATTTGTGATAAATTGGAATGCAGACTGTGAGCCATGCCTCCTCCCTAACATCTGTGCCCAACCTCACTAATGCTCTTGTGGATTAATGGGAGCAAATCCCAGCAGCCATATTCCTAACGCTGTCAGAAAGCCTCCCCAAAAGAGTGGAGGCAGTTCTATCAACAAAGTGGGACCTATTCCATATTAAAGCCCATGGTTTTGGAAGGAGATCTTCATCGAGCACATATGGGTGTGATATTTGGGTGTCTACACACTTTTGGCCATGTTGTGTATCATTAAAAGGACAGTGAGTGAGTGGAAAGTCAACACATATGGGTGTGATATTTGGGTGTCTACACACTTTTGGCCGTGTTGTGTATCATTGAAAAGACAGTGGGTGAGTGGAAAGTGGAAATAGTGATGCTTTTCGGGACATATTCATTGTTCCTGTGTAAATGTGTCAGCAAGTAGTTGTGTTGGCCTGTGCACAACGTACATAAATGCACATTGTGATTGGCTGATCAGAGTCTACACGCTGGCCTGAGAAACTAGTCTCTAATTAAGTTGTCTAATCTCTCTAATGTCGTGTAGCTATTTTCCATTTGCATTGATATACCTTCTTCCCCAGGGAGCAAATGTTCCGTTTCCATGGCAACGAATTGACTCTCATCATAATAATCATCATACTATTCCACCACTAGTAAGATCCTGTACATGTATTTATGTGTGTGTGTTGCCCTGAGTTCTCACCACTCCTCTTCGGTTTCACTCTAGCTTCTTGCATAACTTTATTGATCAATCTCTGAACCCTTCCTCCATCCTGCATATTTCATTATGTCTTTTTGTCCATCACTCTTTCAGTCAGTCTACCTGTCTCAGTCTCAGTCTCTGTCTCAGTCTGTGTCTGTGGTCTGTGTCTGTGGGGTGTGTCTGTGGGGTGTGTCTCGGTCTGTGCCTGTGGTCTGTGGGGTGTGTCTGTGGGGTGTGTCTCGGTCTGTGTCTGTGGTCTGTGTCTGTGGGGTGTGTCTGTGGGGTGTGTCTCGGTCTGTGTCTGTGGTCTGTGCCTGTGGGGTGTGTCTCGGTCTGTGTCAGTGGTCTGTGGGGTGTGTCTGTGGGGTGTGTCTGTGGTCTGTGGGTTGAGTCTGTGGGCTGTGTCTGTGGGGTGTGTCTCGGTCTGTATCTGTGGGCTGTGTCTTTGGGTTGAGTCCGTGGGCTGTGTCTGTGGGGTGTGTCTAGGTCTGTATCTGTGGGCTGTCTCTTTGGGTTGAGTCTGTGGGCTGTGTCTCGGTCTGTGTCTGTGGGCTGTGTCTCGGTCTGTGTCTGTGGGTTGTGGTTGTGGGCTGTGTCTGTGGACTGTGTCTGTGGGCTGTGTTTGTGGGGTGTGTCTCGGTCTGTGTCTGTGGGATGTGTCTGTGGGCTGTGTCTATGGGGTGTGTCTCTGGGGTGTGTTTCTGGGGTGTGCCTGTGGGGTGTGTCTCGGTCTTTGTGGGCTGTGTCTGTGGGTTGTGCCTCGATCTGTGTCTGTGGGCTGTGTCTGTGGGCTGTGTCTCGGTCTGTGTCTGTGGGCTGTGTTTGTGGGGTGTGTCTTTTGGGTGAGTCTGTGGGCTGTGTCTGTGGGCTGTGTCTGTGGGCTGTGTCTCTGGGCTGTGTCTTTGGGTTGAGTCTGTGGGCTGTGTCTCTGGGGTGTGTCTCGGTCTCTGTCTGTGGGCTGTGTCTGTGGGGTGAGTCTCTGGGCTGTGTCTTTGGGTTGAGTCTGTGGGCTGTGTCTCTGGGGTGTGTCTCGGTCTCTGTCTGTGGGCTGTGTCTTTGGGGTGAGTCTGTGGGCTGTGTCTCTGGGGTGTGTCTGTGGGCTGTGTGTGTGGGGTGTGTCTTGGTCTGTGTCTGTGGGCTGTGTCTGTGGGGTGAGTCTGTGGGGTGTGTCTGTGGGCTGTGTCTGTGGGGTGTGTCTGTGGGCTGTGTCTGTGGGGTGTGCCTGTGGGCTGTGTCTGTGGGGTGTGCCTCTGGGGTGTGCCTGTGGGCTGTGTCTCTGGGGTGTGCCAGTGGGCTGTGTCTGTGGGCTGTGTCTCGGTCTGTGTCTGTGGGCAGTGTCTCTGGGCTGTGTTTGTGGGGTGTGTCTCGGTCTGTGTCTGTGGGCTGTGTCTCTGGGCTGTGTCTTTGGGTTGAGTCTGTGGGCTGTGTCTCTGGGGTGTGTCTCGGTCTCTGTCTGTGGGCTGTGTCTGTGGGGTGAGTCTCTGGGCTGTGTCTTTGGGTTGAGTCTGTGGGCTGTGTCTCTGGGGTGTGTCTCGGTCTCTGTCTGTGGGCTGTGTCTTTGGGGTGAGTCTGTGGGCTGTGTCTCTGGGGTGTGTCTGTGGGCTGTGTGTCTGGGGTGTGTCTTGGTCTGTGTCTGTGGGCTGTGTCTGTGGGGTGTGTCTGTGGGCTGTGTCTGTGGGGTGTGTCTGTGGGCTGTGTCTGTGGGGTGTGCCTGTGGGCTGTGTCTGTGGGGTGTGCCTCTGGGGTGTGCCTGTGGGCTGTGTCTCTGGGGTGTGCCAGTGGGCTATGTCTGTGGGCTGTGTCTGTGGGCTGTGTCTCTGGGGTGTGCCTGTGGGCTGTGTCTGTGGGCTGTGTCTCGGTCTGTGTCTGTGGGCAGTGTCTCTGGGCTGTGTTTGTGGGGTGTGTCTCGGTCTGTGTCTGTGGGCTGTGTCTGTGGGGTGTGTCTCGGTCTGTGTCTGTGGGCTGTGTCTGTGGTGTGAGTCTGTGGGCTGTGTCTCGGTCTTTGTGGGCTGTGTCTGTGGGGTGTGTCTTGATCTGTGTCTGTGGGCTGTGTCTGTGGGCTGTGTCTCAGTCTGTGTCTGTGGGCTGTGTCTCAGTCTGTGTCTGTGGGGTGTGTCTTGATCTGTGTCTGTGGGCTGTGTCTGTGGGCTGTGTCTCAGTCTGTGTCTGTGGGCTGTGTCTCGGTCTGTGTCTGTGGGGTGTGTTTGTGGGGTGTGTCTCGGTCTGTGTCTGTGGGGTGTGTCTGTGGGCTGTGTCTCGGTCTGTGTCTGTGGGCTGTGTCTGTGGGCTGTGTTTGTGGGGTGTGTCTCGGTCTGTGTCTGTGGGCTGTGTCTGTGGGCTGTGTTTGTGGGGTGTGTCTCGGTCTGTATCTGTGGGCTGTGTCTTTGGGTTGAGTCTGTGGGCTGTGTCTGTGGGGTGTGTCTCGGTCTGTATCTGTGGGCTGTGTCTTTGGGTTGAGTCCGTGGGCTGTGTCTGTGGGGTGTGTCTAGGTCTGTATCTGTGGGCTGTGTGTTTGGGTTGAGTCTGTGGGCTGTGTCTCGGTCTGTGTCTGTGGGCTGTGTCTGTGGGCTGTGTCTGTGGACTGTGTCTGTGGGCTGTGTTTGTGGTGTGTGTCTCGGTCTGTGTCTGTGGGATGTGTCTGTGGGGTGAGTCTGTGGGCTGTGTCTATGGGGTGTATCTCTGGGGTGTGCCTGTGGGGTGTGTCTCGGTCTTTGTGGGCTGTGTCTGTGGGTTGTGCCTCGATCTGTGGCTGTGGGCTGTGTCTGTGGGCTGTGTCTCGGTCTGTATCTGTGGGCTGTGTTTGTGGGGTGTGTCTTTTGGGTGAGTCTGTGGGCTGTGTCTGTGGGTTGTGCCTCGATCTGTGTCTGTGGGCTGTGTCTGTGGGCTGTGTCTCTGGGCTGTGTCTTTGGGTTGAGTCTGTGGGCTGTGTCTCTGGGGTGTGTCTCAGTCTCTGTCTGTGGGCTGTGTCTTTGGGGTGAGTCTGTGGGCTGTGTCTCTGGGGTGTGTCTGTGGGCTGTGTTTCTGGGGTGTGTCTTGGTCTGTGTCTGTCGGCTGTGTCTGTGAGGTGAGTCTGTGGGCTGTGTCTCTGGGGTGTGTCTGTGGGCTGTGTCTGTGGGGTGTGTCTGTGGGCTGTGTCTGTAGGGTGTGTCTGTGGGCTGTGTGTGTGGGCTGTGTCTGTAGGTTGTGTCTGTGGGCTGTGTGTGTGGTCTCTGTGCAACACATGATGTATTTCTCTTCCATGTCCGAACTGTTCACTGATTGCTCCTCGTCTCGCCCTACTCTTTCCTCCTTCCTCTATCTTCTCTCTACTTCTCTCTTGTTTGTTGTATCTTTTCCTCCATGAACCCGTCTCTATCAGGCCTACACCGGAGGTGGAGTGGACGAAGAGGGATGGCAACCTACAGGAGACGGGTGGGGAGTTATCTAACTACAACCGCTGGCTTTTCTTTGAGAACGTTACCCAGGAGGATGATGGAGAGTATGAGTGCCGAGCCAGCAACATCCAGGGATCGGCCGAGCACTCCTTTACGGTCACCGTGGAAGGTACCCACAGCGTTGTAAACAGACACACACACACACACACACACACACACACACACACACACACACACACACACACACACAGACAAAAGCTGTGGGTCATGTCGTCCCGGCCTCTTCATACCTGCTGTTCGTCTCTCTCCCTGCTGATGGCCTTAAGCTTTCACTCCCCACGTTCCTCTCTCACTGCACCGAGAATGTAGCGGGTGATTTTTGTTAATGTTGTTCGTTTTTGTGCCTGTGTGTGTGTGTGTGTGTGTGTGTGTGTGTGTGTGTGTGTGTGTGTGTGTGTGTGTGTTTTGGGGTGTAGCTGCACCCACCTGGGTGAAAGAGCCTCAGAACCTGCTGTACGCCCCAGGGGAGACGGTGCGTTTGGACTGCCAGGCAGAGGGCATCCCAACTCCCACCATCAGCTGGAGCATCAATGGCCAGCCCCTCGCAGGTGCTGTCAGCTCTTCCTGCAAATGATAACACAATACACAAACAAGATAGGCCCTCTGGGATTGTGCAAATCATTGTTAGTTTTTTTAATTATAAAGAGTTCTGTGGCATAGACAACGCAGACACAGTGTCCACAGTATTTTCTGCAGTGAATTCTGCGTTTGTTCATTTAGAAATTTAAACCAGTTTATGGCACGTCAGTATTAGCTATTCAACACGAGGCCGCGGCCATGTTGGAGGACTTGCGTAATTGAAAATGGCGAGTGACGATATAAACACAAAACTAATGCCATCGGCATCTGCAGATAAACTTGAAGGAGGTGTGAAAAGTCGCTACCAAGAGAAAATTAAAAAGACTGGAATAGATCCACTGCTCATTTCTGCTCAAAGGTTCAGTCCAGAATGTCTATCGCCATCTGAATCTTGTGACGTTCTTTCATATCTTGTTTTGGACACAAGCTTTTACACAACACACCAGTTCAGAGCATTTGGAAGCCCTCAAGCCTACAATCACATGGTTTCTGCATGTATTAGTGGTGTTATGGTTATAACACGTGTTTTGGTTAGGCATTCTCAACGAATGAAGGGTCCACTTGTTCAGCTGTGGATCATGACAACTGAAGACGGTGTAGTACTGGTTGTATGGCCGGGTTGGGCCAATGTTGCTCGCGCATAGCACGTGTCTTGTTTTATGTAGACGTGTGGATACCACTTAGTGGCAAACTACCATGCACTCAAGTGAAATGTACATGGCTTTTGCCTCCACATGTCATGCACGTTGATTATGCAGAGGTAAATGCCATTCAACGATGATTTTGCCGTTTGTTATGGCCCTAGTGCCGTGTGTTGTGTGTATGTGTAATTTCCCTATCCAAGTAATCCCCCGCCTCCTGTGGAGCCGCTGGTTGAGGCCAGGGGATTCCAATCCATCATCAGCTGGGTATGGCCCAGCAGTAGCAGTGGGTCATTGTTGGCTGCCAGGGAGAGCGAGAGAGAGAGAGAGAGAGAGAGAGAGAGAGAGAGAGAGAGAGAGAGCTCTTGTGTTTGTAGTCAATACTCTTTGAGAAGGAGGGTGAAACCTGTGCTAACTCCTTGAGAAGGAGGGTGAAACCTGTGCTCACTCCTTGAGAAGGAGGGTAAAACCTTTGCTAACTCCTTGAGAATGAGGGTGAAACCTGTGCTCACTCCTTGAGAAGGAGGGTGAAACCTGTGCTAACCCCCTTGAGAAGGAGGGTGAAACCTCAACTAACTCCTTGAGAAGGAGGGGGAAACCTGTGCTGCTGTTTTTGTTTCTTTTTTCAGCCTGATCTGAGTTTGTTTGCTACCTAATCCTGGTTATTTAAGAGCCAGCGCCTTCCGTTGCCCTTTTTGTTGTATATATTGGCTTGGGGTTAGTTTTTGTTGGTAAATTTGTTTGTTTTTACACCTAGATACTTTTCTCTTTCTTTTTTACTTCCCCTCATCCCCTGGACCTTTAACAGGGAACGTAACACTGCTGAAGTGCAATTCGCCCACAGCGTTCCTATCCTCCAACATGGCCGACAATACATTTTTTGGTGACTTTTGGTCACATGTTCAAACACACACTATTGACTGTAGTACAGTATTAGTGTTAGTATCAATCACAGTGCTGGCAACCTTTATTAGCTCAAGAGCAAACATTAGATAAAAATAGTTCATTTTCTCAATTTTGCTCTGCCCAAATTTTTGCAGCATTTTTGTTCTCCTGCCTGTCAAACCTACTTGTGCCCTTGTGGCTCTGAGTCCTTGATGCTACTTAAAATTTAAGTTAACAGTGCTCTTACCAATGCATTCTTCAGTGAATTATTTGGTCATTATACAGTAAGCCGTCTAATTCTTACGGCCGCAGATGGAGAGTCTATTCCCCTGCTCATCCAGACAGTCCACTCATGGTCCATTACCGCAGAAAGTCTTTTAAAGCACGCATTCTTTTGCCAAGTTTCTCTTTGGAGAAGGTGTGGCCGAGGTCCTTCTCTGTCCTGAGTGCTTTTCACAGAGAGATAGATGCAGTGTGAAAGAGAGCTTGCAGAGGTTGAGAGACAGAGGGGTACTGACACACGTCAGTATAATGTTCCCTCAAAGACACATTGTTCTGATGTTCAGAATGAGTTTTTGATAATCATTATAAAACATAAATGAATAATTAAAATGTGTCTGAAGAAAATTTGTTCTCACTGCAACCTGCACAAAAGCTGTAGCTGAAAGTCTAAGAGGGACGGATGAGAGGCCAAGTTAAAAAAAAAGACTTGTAACAGCTGTCACTTTAGCAGTTGGAAGACAACGTCTTGGTTAAACATGACTTTGTTGTGTCAACACATCAGTTGGCTCAGGGTTCGATGACTCTGTTTGACTGACTCTGCCAAAAGGAATGTTGACCTCATAGAAATGGAGTTGCATTTGTAAACTCTTCCTTCAGTTTCTGTCCCTCTCTTCCATCCTTCCTCTCATCCTTTTGCCCTGTCTCTGTTTCTCTCAATTTCCTTTCATTTTTCATTTGTCTCTGTCCATCTCTATTCTTCTTTCCACTGCTTCCAGAGGTGGATGAAGAGACTCGCCGGAGTGTGTCTGGTGGCACGTTAATACTGGTGGATGTTAAATTCTCAGACACAGCTGTGTACCAGTGTGAGGCCACGAACAGACATGGCAGCATCCTCATCAACACCTACATCTATGCCATTAGTGAGTCCACACCAAACATGTTCAACAAGTCTCAATCGACTCAGGTCATTTCAAACCAGAAATAATTTCAAAAGAGTGTTTTAAAACAATTTTGACCAAAGGGCAGTACTTTTAAGAAGAATAAAATCAGGCAAGAAAGGTATGTGGCTCTGTGTGGCTAAATTGGTAGAGCACCTGGTGTTCTGGTAGCATATACTGTGATATGCATGTCACTGATCCTGCTGGGGCTAGATGTCTGATCCTCAGCACAACCTCCCATACTGCCATGTGATGCAGTCAGATGCATGTCACTGAAAAGCACTTTGTGTTGTCCAACTAGAAAAGAGCTGTTGAAAGTTATTCATTCATTCATATGTGCAATTACTAAGATCTGTCTGTCTGTCTGTCTGTCTGTCTGTCTGTCTGTCTGTCTGTCTGTCTGTCTGTCTGTCTGTCTGTCTATCTATCGCTCAGAGCTCCCTCCTCAGATACTGTCCTCCGATGGAGTTGTGTATCGAGTCACTGAGGGTGGAGATGTTATGTTGCACTGCGCTACCTTTGGCTCTCCGCGACCACAAGTCACATGGTAAGAAAAATGCGCAAACACACAAATTCCGAGCTCTAAGCTAAGACTGAAAAGCTACTAGTAACAAAACAGCCTCAATATGTCAGTCCACGGCATCATCTTTTACCAAGTACGGTGTTTTGCAATTTGTTCATCTTCTGTGGGCTTTGCACACAAAGTATTTTACTTCAAAACCTTCTATTGGGTTGTATTTACTTCTTATGATTTAAACTGTGACTGTGGCTGAGTGTGAGCCAGTACATTTTCACAGTGAAAGAGGTGGTGAGAAAACGACATAAGGTAGCCAGAAGTCCAAAGCACATAGGGGCCAGTTTCTTTTCTCTGAGGCACTGTTGCATTGGTCTGTGTTTGAGTAGTGCTCCCAAGTGGTTCTTACAACAGGCAGTGTTCTGTAGTAGCAATGGTCTCATTTCAGGACCTGGTCCCGTTCTGTTGTAGTGATGGTCTCATTTCAGGACCTGGCCCCGTTCTGTTGTAGTGATGGTCTCATTTCAGGACCTGGCCCTGTTCTGTTGTGGTGATGGTCTCATTTCAGGACCTGGCCCTGTTCTGTTGTGGTGATGGTCTCATTTCAGGACCTTGTCCTGTTCTGTTGTGGTGATGGTCTCCTTCAGGACCTGGTCCCGTTCTGTTGTAGTGATGGTCTCATTTCAGGACCTGGCCCCGTTCTGTTGTGGTGATGGTCTCATTTCAGGACCTGGCCCTGTTCTGTTGTGGTGATGGTCTCATTTCAGGACCTGGCCCTGTTCTGTTGTGGTGATGGTCTCATTTCAGGACCTGGTCCTGTTCTGTTGTGGTGATGGTCTCCTTCAGGACCTGGCCCTGTTTTATTGTGGTGATGGTCTCATTTCAGGACCTAGCCCTGTTCTGTTGTGGTGATGGTGTCATTTCAGGACCTCGCCATGTTCTTTTGTGGTGATGGTCTCATTTCAGGACATGGCCCTGTTCTGTCGTGGTGATGGTCTCATTTCAGGAACTGATCCTATTCTGTTGTGGTCATGGTGTCATTTCAGGACCTGGCCCTGTTCTGTTGTAGTGACTGTGGCTGAGTGTGAGCCGGTACATTTTCACAGTGAAAGAGGTGGTGAGAAAACGACATAAGGTAGCCAGAAGTCCAAAGCACATAGGGGCCAGTTTCTTTTCTCTGAGGCACTGTTGCATTGGTCTGTGTTTGAGTAGTGCTCCCAAGTGGTTCTTACAACAGGCAGTGTTCTGTAGTAGCAATGGTCTCATTTCAGGACCTGGTCCCGTTCTGTTGTAGTGATGGTCTCATTTCAGGACCTGGCCCCGTTCTGTTGTAGTGATGGTCTCATTTCAGGACCTGGCCCTGTTCTGTTGTGGTGATGGTCTCATTTCAGGACCTGGCCCTGTTCTGTTGTGGTGATGGTCTCATTTCAGGACCTTGTCCTGTTCTGTTGTGGTGATGGTCTCCTTCAGGACCTGGCCCTGTTCTATTGTGGTGATGGTCTAATTTCAGGACATGGTTCTGTTCTGTTGTGGTGATGGTCTCATTTCAGGACCTGGCCCTGTTCTGTTGTGGTGATGATCTCATTTCAGGACCTGGCCCTGTTCTGTTGTGGTGATGGTCTCATTTCAGGACCTGGTCCTGTTCTGTTGTGGTGATGGTCTCCTTCAGGACCTGGCCCTGTTTTATTGTGGTGATGGTCTCATTTCAGGACCTAGCCCTGTTCTGTTGTGGTGATGGTGTCATTTCAGGACCTCGCCATGTTCTTTTGTGGTGATGGTCTCATTTCAGGACATGGCCCTGTTCTGTCGTGGTGATGGTCTCATTTCAGGAACTGATCCTATTCTGTTGTGGTCATGGTGTCATTTCAGGACCTGGCCCTGTTCTGTTGTAGTGATGGTCTCATTTCAGGACCTGGCCCTGTTCTGTTGTGGTGATGGTCTCATTTCAGGACCTGGCCCTGTGCTGTTGTGGTAATGGTCTCATCTCATGACCTGGCCATGTTCTGTTGTGGTGATGATCTCATTTCAGGACATGGCCCTGTTCTGTTGTGGTGATGGTCTCATTTCAGGACCTGGCCCTGTTCTGTTGTGGTGATGGTCTCATTTCAGGACCTGGCCCTGTTCTGTTGTGGTGATGGTCTCATTTCAGGACCTTGTCCTGTTCTGTTGTGGTGATGGTCTCCTTCAGGACCTGGCCCTGTTCTATTGTGGTGATGGTCTAATTTCAGGACATGGTTCTGTTCTGTTGTGGTGATGGTCTCATTTCAGGACCTGGCCCTGTTCTGTTGTGGTGATGGTCTCATTTCAGGACCTGGTCCTGTTCTGTTGTGGTGATGGTCTCCTTCAGGACCTGGCCCTGTTTTATTGTGGTGATGGTCTCATTTCAGAACCTGGCCCTGTTCTGTTGTGGTGATGGTCTCATTTCAGGACCTCGCCCTGTTCTGTTGTGGTGATGGTCTCATTTCAGGACCTGGCCCTGTTCTGTTGTGGTGATGGTCTCATTTCAGGACCTCGCCCTGTTCTGTTGTGGTGATGGTCTCATTTCAGGAACTGATCCTGTTTTGTTGTGGTGATTGTGTCATTTCAGGAACTGATCCTGTTCTGTTGTGGTGATGGTGTCATTTCAGGACCCGGCCATGTTCTTTTGTGGTGATGGTCTCATTTCAGGACCTGTCCCTGTTCTGTTGTGGTGATGGTGTCATTTCAGGACCTGGCCCTGTTCTGTTTTGGTGATGGTGTCATTTCAGGACATGGCCCTGTTCTGTTGTGGTGATGGTCTCATTTCAGGACCTGGCCCTGTTCTGTTGTGGTGATGGTCTCATTTCAGGACCTCGCCCTGTTCTGTTGTGGTGATGGTCTCATTTCAGGAACTGATCCTGTTCTGTTGTGGTGATTGTGTCATTTCAGGACCTTGTCCTGTTCTGTTGTGGTGATGGTCTCCTTCAGGACCTGGCCCTGTTCTGTTGTGGTGATGGTCTCATTTCAGGACCTAGCCCTGTTCTGTTGTGGTGATGGTGTCATTTCAGGACCTCGCCATGTTCTTTTGTGGTGATGGTCTCATTTCAGGACATGGCCCTGTTCTGTCGTGGTGATGGTCTCATTTCAGGAACTGATCCTATTCTGTTGTGGTCATGGTGTCATTTCAGGACCTGGCCCTGTTCTGTTGTAGTGATGGTCTCATTTCAGGACCTGGCCCTGTTCTGTTGTGGTGATGGTCTCATTTCAGGACCTGGCCCTGTTCTGTTGTGGTGATGGTGTCATTTCAGGACCTGTTAATGTTCTGTTGTGGTGATGGTCTCATTTCAGGACCTGGCCCTGTTCTATTGTGGTGATGGTGTCATTTCAGCACCTGATCCTGTTCTGTTGTAGTGATGGTCTCATTTCAGGACCTGGCCATGTTCTGTTGTGGTGATGGTCTCATTTCAGGACCTGGTCCTGTTCTGTTGTGGTGATGGTCTCATTTCAGAACCTGGCCCTGTTCTGTTGTGGTGATGGTCTCATTTCAGGACCTGGCCATGTTCTGTTGTAGTGAGCCATGCGGGCCTGATGTCACCAGGCTACTTGGAGGCTTTTGCTAGAGCTGATCCTTACACAATTTTTGTAATATGAATTAGGACTTTTATCTAATAATTAATAGATTGACCTTCACAAGGGGGGGTCTAAATCCAGGTATAGCTGGAGTAAACAATCGATATGATACTCTAAAGCACAGTGAATTAATCTTCGAAAAATTACTCAGTTACCATCTATTAAACATTGAAGATTTAGTCTGCAGTAAAGTATGATTAATTGTTTTACTTTTTGCATTTGCTGAAGAAATTGTCATATCAAGTGGTGATTTTCAAGTGATAATACATTTAGGGGCGAGACCTTTCAATTAGAAGTCGCTAGAATCAGTGTGAAATCTGGCTCAGGCTGTCACTGTTTACACCTGACTGGGCCAACATCTACTGGACACTTTGACTACGGTGTGACTACAATGTGACTACAGTGTAACTACAGCATGACTGCAGTGTACCTACAGCGTGACTACAGTAGGACTACAGTTTAACTACAGCATCTGCATACAACAACCCTGGTCTTCCATTTGACTTAAATGCAAAAAGAAAATGCTTTGACAAAAGAACATTGCTGATGGCTAAATAAACTGAAACAATGAATTCGAAAAACATCATTCGTTTTACCAAAATAACTGAACTTCATTTTGATTATTTTACTGCTACCTCTATCTTTTGGCCACCTAACCGCTGATCCCCATCCTGTCGCTGGAAAGAACTGCTCTTCTGAGCAGTTCCCAGTGAGAGAGCTACTACTTTAAGATGGGAAGAACGTATTAAATATTTACAGTGATAGCTGACATCCCTGCACACACCCTAAACAACACTTACTGGCTGAGATGTAATGTGAACAACACAATTTCCAGACATATATATTAGGACTGAAGGTCATGCTACAGTGTTGTGATGGATACAATTTTCCCTCTGCTCCTCCTCTCCATTAATTGATCCATCATTTGTCTATCATCCATTCACTTATTAGCCACAAAAAGAAACATTGCTCCAAGCAGCTGGGTTGACAGCTGTTGCCTTGGAATATGGTATAGTTTTACTGATTACAGTAACTGTGTATGTTGTGTGCATATGTATTTTTTGCATACACATATGTATTCATATGTGTGTGGTGTGTGTGTGTGTGTTCTTTAAAGGGAAGGGGAGGAGCGTATGCCTTTATTGTCTGACCCTCGCATGTCCCTGCTGACCAATGGGACATTGGAGCTGTCCAACGCCAGTCGAGACGACAGTGGAGAGTACAACTGCTTCATCAAACACACCAACATCTCCATCACCGCTCACCTGAAAGTCCTCAGTGAGTACAACCGCCCCGCCTCAGGGTGCTGCAGCCCCACTAGAGAGCGTTTGCTCACTGCTGGTGTAAACGGAGGG